>NW_027311886.1:2237500-2360000 GCF_040954645.1 Diabrotica undecimpunctata
GTGTGTATGTCCGTTCGGCCTGCAGAGATAAGAATACGTCCGGGGCAAGAAGGCCCTGCCTGTCTTAAGAGGCGACTAATGGATAGGAGTCGAGAGGTGGAGAGTGTGTGCGTGTGCGTGTACGTGTGCGTTTGCGTGTGCGTGTGTGCGTGTGTGCCTGTGTGCGTGTAAGTGTGTGTGTATGTGTGTGTGAGTGTGTGTGTGTGCGGTCGGCTCGCAGAGATAAGAACACGGCCGTGGCAAGAAGGCCCTGCCTGTCGTAAGAGGCGACTAATGGGTAGGAGTCGAGAGGTGAAGAGTGTATGTGTGTGTGTGTGCCTGTGTGCGTGTGTGTGCGTGTGTGAGTGTGTGTGTATGTGTGTGTGTCCGTTTGGCTGCAGAGATAAGAATACGGCCGAGGCAAGAAGGATCTGCCTCTTGTAAGGGGCGACTAATTAGTAGGAGTCGGGAGGTGATGAGTATATGTGTGTGTGTGTGCGTGTGTGTGTGCGTGTGTGAGTATGTGTGTGTGTTAGTTCGGCTTGCAGAGATAAGAATACGTCCGTGGCAAGAAGGCCCTGCCTGTCTTAAGAGGCGACTAATGGATAGGAGTCGAGAGGTGGAGAGTGTGTGCGTGTGCGTGTGCGTGTGCGTTTGCGTGTGCGTGTATGCGTGTGTGCCTGTATGCGTGTAAGTGTGTGTATGTGTGTGTGTGAGTGTGTGTGTGTGCGGTCGGCTCGCAGAGATAAGAACACGGCCGTGGCAAGAAGGCCCTGCCTGTCGTAAGAGGCGACTAATGGGTAGGAGTCGAGAGGTGAAGAGTGTATGTGTGTATGTGTGTGCCTGTGTGCGTGTGTGTGCGTGTGTGAGTGTGTGTGTATGTGAGTGTGTCCGTTTGGCTGCAGAGATAAGAATACGGCCGAGGCAAGAATGATCTGCCTCTTGTAAGGGGCGACTAATAAGTAGGAGTCGGGAGGTGAAGAGTGTATGTGTGTGTGCGTGTGTGCGTGTGTGTGTGCGTGTGTGAGTATGTGTGTGTGTTAGTGCGGCTTGCAGAAATAAGAACACGACCGAGGCAAGAAGGCCCTGCCTATCGTAAGAGGCGACTAATAGGTAGGAGTCGAGAGGTGAAGAGTGTATGTGTGTGTGTGCGTGTGTGTGTGCGTGTGTGAGTATGTGTGTGTGTCCGATCGGCTTGCAGAGATAAGAACACGGCCGAGGCAAGAAGGCCCTGCCTGTCGTAAGAGGCGACTAATGGGTAGGAGTCGAGAGGTGAAGAGTGTATGTGTGTATGTGTGTGCCTGTGTGCGTGTGTGTGCGTGTGTGAGTGTGTGTGTATGTGAGTGTGTCCGTTTGGCTGCAGAGATAAGAATACGGCCGAGGCAAGAATGATCTGCCTCTTGTAAGGGGCGACTAATAAGTAGGAGTCGGGAGGTGAAGAGTGTATGTGTGTGTGCGTGTGTGCGTGTGTGTGTGCGTGTGTGAGTATGTGTGTGTGTTAGTGCGGCTTGCAGAAATAAGAACACGACCGAGGCAAGAAGGCCCTGCCTATCGTAAGAGGCGACTAATAGGTAGGAGTCGAGAGGTGAAGAGTGTATGTGTGTGTGTGCGTGTGTGTGTGCGTGTGTGAGTATGTGTGTGTGTGTGTCCGTTCGGCTTGCAGAGATAAGAACACGGCCGTGGCAAGAAGGCCCTGCCTTTCGTAAGAGGCGACTAATGGGTAGGAGTCGAGAGGTGAAGAGTGTCTTTGTGTGTGTGTGTGTGTGCGTGCGTGTGTGTGTCAGTGTGTGTGTCCGTTCGGCTCACAGAGATAAGGACTCGGCCGTGGCAAGAAGTTCCTGCCTGTCGTAGGAGGCGACTAATGGGTAGGAGTCGACAGGTGAAGAGTTTATGTGTGTGTATGTGTGTGCGTGTGTGTGTGCGTGTGTGAGTATGTGTGTGTGTAACGATGCTCTGATCATTTAACAGTTCGAACCGTGGGAGTGTCAATATTTGCGCATCCGCTTCTACAACCTGACGGCGTAGTGGGATTCAAACGGCTATTTAAGGCGTGTGAATAGCGGAATTAGACAGTCTTGTAGCTAGCGCTCTAGGCTCCCTGACTCGCCGGTGTAGTGAACCAGCGAGCCATTCTGGACAGAGATAGTTCCGTATTGAGGATCATACTCTGTCCCTAACCAAGCGGAACTCATCGGTATTGCGTATTGAGCATTACCGTGGATCTGCACAGAACCAACCGGGACAGAGATTTCCGTATTGAGGATCATACTCTGTCCTTAGCCAAGCGGAACCCGTCGGCATTGTGTATTGAACATTGCCGCGGGTCTGCACAGCTAAATATTTTGTTTGCGAGCACATTCGGAGCTTTCGCTGAATTGAAGCGAAAGCGAATATATTAGTAGTACTAATTAATTTCTTTTCTTTTATAGACGTTTGCCGGGGAATTCATTAATCGCGGGACCCAGACGGAAACGTAGAATTCATTTTGTTTTTGTTTTATAAGTATACAACGTAGAATTCCTTTTTTTAATTTTTATCTATTGTATATACTAAATTAATAGATTTATTTTTATTTCAAACCTGTGTTTTACTGAGTCTGTCGCCCCGAAAGAGCTACCCATCTCATGTGTTAGTTCGGCTTGCAGAAATAAGAACACGACCGAGGCAAGAAGGCCCTGACTATCGTAAGAGGCGACTAATAGGTAGGAGTCGAGAGGTGAAGAGTGTATGTGTGTGTGTGCCTGTGTGCGTGTGTGTGTGTGTGTGCGTGTGTGAGTATGTGTGTGTGTCCGTTCGGCTTGCAGAGATAAGAACACGGCCGTGGCAAGAAGGCCCTGCCTTTCGTAAGAGGCGACTAATGGGTAGGAGTCGAGAGGTGGAGAGTGTGTGCGTGTGCGTGTGCGTGTGCGTTTGCGTGTGCGTGTGTGCGTGTGTGCCTGTGTGCGTGTAAGTGTGTGTGTATGTGTGTGTGAGTGTGTGTGTGTGCGGTCGGCTCGCAGAGATAAGAACACGGCCGTGGCAAGAAGGCCCTGCCTGTCGTAAGAGGCGACTAATGGGTGGGAGTCGAGAGGTGAAGAGTGTATGTGTGTGTGTGTGTGCCTGTGTGCGTGTGTGTGCGTGTGTGAGTGTGTGTGTATGTGTGTGTGTCCGTTTGGCTGCAGAGATAAGAATACGGCCGAGGCAAGAAGGATCTGCCTCTTGTAAGGGGCGACTAATTAGTAGGAGTCGGGAGGTGATGAGTGTATGTGTGTGTGTGTGTGCGTGTGTGTGTGCGTGTGTGAGTATGTGTGTGTGTTAGTTCGGCTTGCAGAGATAAGAATACGTCCGTGGCAAGAAGGCCCTGCCTGTCTTAAGAGGCGACTAATGGATAGGAGTCGAGAGGTGGAGAGTGTGTGCGTGTGCGTGTGCGTGTGCGTTTGCGTGTGCGTGTATGCGTGTGTGCCTGTATGCGTGTAAGTGTGTGTATGTGTGTGTGTGAGTGTGTGTGTGTGCGGTCGGCTCGCAGAGATAAGAACACGGCCGTGGCAAGAAGGCCCTGCCTGTCGTAAGAGGCGACTAATGGGTAGGAGTCGAGAGGTGAAGAGTGTATGTGTGTATGTGTGTGCCTGTGTGCGTGTGTGTGCGTGTGTGAGTGTGTGTGTATGTGAGTGTGTCCGTTTGGCTGCAGAGATAAGAATACGGCCGAGGCAAGAATGATCTGCCTCTTGTAAGGGGCGACTAATAAGTAGGAGTCGGGAGGTGAAGAGTGTATGTGTGTGTGCGTGTGTGCGTGTGTGTGTGCGTGTGTGAGTATGTGTGTGTGTTAGTGCGGCTTGCAGAAATAAGAACACGACCGAGGCAAGAAGGCCCTGCCTATCGTAAGAGGCGACTAATAGGTAGGAGTCGAGAGGTGAAGAGTGTATGTGTGTGTGTGCGTGTGTGTGTGCGTGTGTGAGTATGTGTGTGTGTCCGATCGGCTTGCAGAGATAAGAACACGGCCGAGGCAAGAAGGCCCTGCCTGTCGTAAGAGGCGACTAATAGGTAGGAGTCGAGAGGTGAAGAGTGTATGTGTGTGTGCGTGTGTGTGTGTGTGTGTATGTGAGTGTGTCCGTTTGGCTGCAGAGATAAGAATACGGCCGAGGCAAGAATGATCTGCCTCTTGTAAGGGGCGACTAATAAGTAGGAGTCGGGAGGTGAAGAGTGTATGTGTGTGTGCGTGTGTGTGTGTGTGTGTGCGTGTGTGAGTATGTGTGTGTGTCCGTTCGGCTTGCAGAGATAAGAACACGGCCGTGGCAAGAAGGCCCTGCCTTTCGTAAGAGGCGACTAATGGGTAGGAGTCGAGAGGTGAAGAGTGTCTTTGTGTATGTGTGTATGTGTGTGCCTGTGTGCGTGTGTGTGCGTGTGTGAGTGTGTGTGTATGTGAGTGTGTCCGTTTGGCTGCAGAGATAAGAATACGGCCGAGGCAAGAATGATCTGCCTCTTGTAAGGGGCGACTAATAAGTAGGAGTCGGGAGGTGAAGAGTGTATGTGTGTGTGCGTGTGTGTGTGTGTGTGCGTGTGTGAGTATGTGTGTGTGTCCGTTCGGCTTGCAGAGATAAGAACACGGCCGTGGCAAGAAGGCCCTGCCTTTCGTAAGAGGCGACTAATGGGTAGGAGTCGAGAGGTGAAGAGTGTCTTTGTGTGTGTGTGTGTGCGTGCGTGTGTGTGTCAGTGTGTGTGTCCGTTCGGCTCACAGAGATAAGGACTCGGCCGTGGCAAGAAGTTCCTGCCTGTCGTAGGAGGCGACTAATGGGTAGGAGTCGACAGGTGAAGAGTTTATGTGTGTGTATGTGTGTGCGTGTGTGTGTGCGTGTGTGAGTATGTGTGTGTGTAACGATGCTCTGATCATTTAACAGTTCGAACCGTGGGAGTGTCAATATTTGCGCATCCGCTTCTACAACCTGACGGCGTAGTGGGATTCAAACGGCTATTTAAGGCGTGTGAATAGCGGAATTAGACAGTCTTGTAGCTAGCGCTCTAGGCTCCCTGACTCGCCGGTGTAGTGAACCAGCGAGCCATTCTGGACAGAGATAGTTCCGTATTGAGGATCATACTCTGTCCCTAACCAAGCGGAACTCATCGGTATTGCGTATTGAGCATTACCGTGGATCTGCACAGAACCAACCGGGACAGAGATTTCCGTATTGAGGATCATACTCTGTCCTTAGCCAAGCGGAACCCGTCGGCATTGTGTATTGAACATTGCCGCGGGTCTGCACAGCTAAATATTTTGTTTGCGAGCACATTCGGAGCTTTCGCTGAATTGAAGCGAAAGCGAATATATTAGTAGTACTAATTAATTTCTTTTCTTTTATAGACGTTTGCCGGGGAATTCATTAATCGCGGGACCCAGACGGAAACGTAGAATTCATTTTGTTTTTGTTTTATAAGTATACAACGTAGAATTCCTTTTTTTAATTTTTATCTATTGTATATACTAAATTAATAGATTTATTTTTATTTCAAACCTGTGTTTTACTGAGTCTGTCGCCCCGAAAGAGCTACCCATCTCATGTGTTAGTTCGGCTTGCAGAAATAAGAACACGACCGAGGCAAGAAGGCCCTGCCTATCGTAAGAGGCGACTAATAGGTAGGAGTCGAGAGGTGAAGAGTGTATGTGTGTGTGTGCCTGTGTGCGTGTGTGTGTGTGTGTGCGTGTGTGAATATGTGTGTGTGTCCGTTCGGCTTGCAGAGATAAGAACACGGCCGTGGCAAGAAGGCCCTGCCTTTCGTAAGAGGCGACTAATGGGTAGGAGTCGAGAGGTGGAGAGTGTGTGCGTGTGCGTGTGCGTGTGCGTTTGCGTGTGCGTGTGTGCGTGTGTGCCTGTGTGCGTGTAAGTGTGTGTGTATGTGTGTGTGAGTGTGTGTGTGTGCGGTCGGCTCGCAGAGATAAGAACACGGCCGTGGCAAGAAGGCCCTGCCTGTCGTAAGAGGCGACTAATGGGTAGGAGTCGAGAGGTGAAGAGTGTATGTGTGTGTGTGTGCCTGTGTGCGTGTGTGTGCGTGTGTGAGTGTGTGTGTATGTGTGTGTGTCCGTTTGGCTGCAGAGATAAGAATACGGCCGAGGCAAGAAGGATCTGCCTCTTGTAAGGGGCGACTAATTAGTAGGAGTCGGGAGGTGATGAGTGTATGTGTGTGTGTGTGCGTGTGTGTGTGCGTGTGTGAGTATGTGTGTGTGTTAGTTCGGCTTGCAGAGATAAGAATACGTCCGTGGCAAGAAGGCCCTGCCTGTCTTAAAAGGCGACTAATGGATAGGAGTCGAGAGGTGGAGAGTGTGTGCGTGTGCGTGTGCGTGTGCGTTTGCGTGTGCGTGTATGCGTGTGTGCCTGTATGCGTGTAAGTGTGTGTGTATGTGTGTGTGTGAGTGTGTGTGTGTGCGGTCGGCTCGCAGAGATAAGAACACGGCCGTGGCAAGAAGGCCCTGCCTGTCGTAAGAGGCGACTAATGGGTAGGAGTCGAGAGGTGAAGAGTGTATGTGTGTATGTGTGTGCCTGTGTGCGTGTGTGTGCGTGTGTGAGTGTGTGTGTATGTGAGTGTGTCCGTTTGGCTGCAGAGATAAGAATACGGCCGAGGCAAGAATGATCTGCCTCTTGTAAGGGGCGACTAATAAGTAGGAGTCGGGAGGTGAAGAGTGTATGTGTGTGTGCGTGTGTGCGTGTGTGTGTGCGTGTGTGAGTATGTGTGTGTGTTAGTGCGGCTTGCAGAAATAAGAACACGACCGAGGCAAGAAGGCCCTGCCTATCGTAAGAGGCGACTAATAGGTAGGAGTCGAGAGGTGAAGAGTGTATGTGTGTGTGTGCGTGTGTGTGTGCGTGTGTGAGTATGTGTGTGTGTCCGATCGGCTTGCAGAGATAAGAACACGGCCGACGCAAGAAGGCCCTGCCTGTCGTAAGAGGCGACTAATAGGTAGGAGTCGAGAGGTGAAGAGTGTATGTGTGTGTGTGCCTGTGTGCGTGTGTGTGTGTGTGCGTGTGTGAGTATGTGTGTGTGTCCGATCGGCTTGCAGAGATAAGAACACGGCCGAGGCAAGAAGGCCCTGCCTGTCGTAAGAGGCGACTAATAGGTAGGAGTCGAGAGGTGAAGAGTGTATGTGTGTGTGTGCCTGTGTGTGTGCGTGTGTGTGTGCGTGTGTGAGTATGTGTGTGTGTTAGTGCGGCTTGCAGAAATAAGAACACGACCGAGGCAAGAAGGCCCTGCCTATCGTAAGAGGCGACTAATAGGTAGGAGTCGAGAGGTGAAGAGTGTATGTGTGTGTGTGCGTGTGTGTGTGCGTGTGTGAGTATGTGTGTGTGTCCGATCGGCTTGCAGAGATAAGAACACGGCCGAGGCAAGAAGGCCCTGCCTGTCGTAAGAGGCGACTAATAGGTAGGAGTCGACAGGTGAAGAGTTTATGTGTGTGTATGTGTGTGCGTGTGTGTGTGCGTGTGTGAGTATGTGTGTGTGTAACGATGCTCTGATCATTTAACAGTTCGAACCGTGGGAGTGTCAATATTTGCGCATCCGCTTCTACAACCTGACGGCGTAGTGGGATTCAAACGGCTATTTAAGGGGTGTGAATAGCGGAATTAGACAGTCTTGTAGCTAGCGCTCTAGGCTCCCTGACTCGCCGGTGTAGTGAACCAGCGAGCCATTCTGGACAGAGATAGTTCCGTATTGAGGATCATACTCTGTCCCTAACCAAGCGGAACCCATCGGTATTGCGTATTGAGCATTACCGTGGATCTGCACAGAACCAACCGGGACAGAGATTTCCGTATTGAGGATCATACTCTGTCCTTAGCCAAGCGGAACCCGTCGGCATTGTGTATTGAACATTGCCGCGGGTCTGCACAGCTAAATATTTTGTTTGCGAGCACATTCGGAGCTTTCGCTGAATTGAAGCGAAAGCGAATATATTAGTAGTACTAATTAATTTCTTTTCTTTTATAGACGTTTGCCGGGGAATTCATTTATCGCGGGACCCAGACGGAAACGTAGAATTCATTTTGTTTTTGTTTTATAAGTATACAACGTAGAATTCCTTTTTTTAATTTTTATCTATTGTATATACTAAATTAATAGATTTATTTTTATTTCAAACCTGTGTTTTACTGAGTCTGTCGCCCCTAAAGAGCTACCCATCTCATGTGTTAGTTCGGCTTGCAGAAATAAGAACACGACCGAGGCAAGAAGGCCCTGCCTATCGTAAGAGGCGACTTATAGGTAGGAGTCGAGAGGTGAAGAGTGTACGTGTGTGTGCGTGTGTGCGTGTGTGTGTGCGTGTGTAAGTATGTGTGTGTGTCGGTTCGGCTTGCAGAGATAAGAACACGGCCGAGACAAGAAGGCCCTGCCTGTCGTAAGAGGCGACTAATAGGTAGGAGTCGAGAGGTGGAGAGTGTGTGCGTGTGCGTGTGCGTGTGTGCGTGTGTGTGTCTTTGTGTGAGCGTGCGTGTGTGTGTGAGTGTGTGTGTATGTCCGTTCGGCTCGCAGAGATAAGAACATGGCTGTGGCAAGAAGACCCTACCTGTTGTAAGGGGCGACTAATAGGTAGAAGTCGAGAGGTGAAGAGTGTATGTGTGTGTGCGTGTGTGCGTGTGTGTGTGCGTGTGTAAGTATGTGTGTGTGTCCGTTCGGCTTGCAGAGATAAGAATACGGCCGAGGCAAGAAGGCCATGCTTGCTGTAAGGAGCGACTAATGGGTAGGAGTCGAGAGATGAAGAGTGTACGTGTGTGTGTGTGCGTGTGTTCGTTTGTGTGTACGTGTGTATGTGTTTGTGCGTGTGTAAGTGTGTGTGTGTATGGGTGTGTGTGTCCGTTCGACTTGCATAGATAAGAATACGGCCGTGGCAAGAAGGCCATGCTTGCTGTAAGGAGCGACTAATTGGTAGGAGTCGAGAGATGTGTGTGTGTTTGTTCCTTTGTGTGTGCGTTTGTAAGTGTGTGTGTGTGTGTGTATGTATGTGTGTGTCCGTTCGGCTCACAGAGAAAAGAACTCGGCCGTGGCAAGAAGTTCCTGCCTGTCGTAGGATGCGACTAATGGGTAGGAGTCGAGAGGTGAAGGGTGTATGTGTGTGTGTGCGTGTGTGAGTAGGTGTGTGTCCGTTCGGCTCGCAGAGATTAGAATACGGCCGAGGCAATAAGTCCATGCCTGTCGTAAGAGGCGACTAATGGGTAGGAGTCGAGAGGTGAAGAGTGTATTTGTGTGTGTGCGTGTGTGCGTGTGTGTGTGAGTGTGTGCCTGTGTGTGTGTGAGTGTGTGTGTGTCCGTTCGGCTTGCAGAGATAAGAACACGGCCGTGGCAAGAAGTCCCTGCCTGTCGTAAGAGGCGACTAATGAATAGGAGTCGAGAGGTGAAGAGTGTATGTGTGTGTGTGTGCGCGTGTGTTTGTGCGTGTGTGAGTGTGTGTGTATATGTGTGTGTGTCCGTTTGGCTTGCAGAGATAAGAATACGGCCGAGGCAAGAAGGCCCTGCCTGTCGTAAGAGAAGAATAATGGGTAGGAACCGAGAAGTGAAGAGTGTATGTATGTCTGTGCGTGTGTGCGTGCGTGTGTGAGTGTGTGTGTGTGTATGTGTGTGTCAGTGTGTGTGTGTCCGGTCGGCTCACAGAGATGAGAACACGGCCGTGGCAAGAAGGCCCTGCCTGTCGTAAGAGGCGACTAATGGGTAGGAGTCGAGAGGTGAAGAGTGTATGTGTGTGTGTGTGTGCGTGTGTGCGTATGTGTGCGTGTGTAAGTGTGTGTGTGTATGTGTGTGTGTCTGTATGGCTTGCAGAGATAAGAATACTGCCGAGGCAAGAAGGCCATGCTTGTTGTAAGGAGCGACTAATGGATAAGAGTCGAGAGATGAAGAGTGTACTTGTGTGTGTGCGTGTGTTCGTTTGTGTGTACGTGTGTATGTGTTTGTGCGTGTGTAAGTGTGTGTGTGTATGGGTGTGTGTGTCCGTTCGGCTTGCATAGATAAGAATACGGCCGTGGCAAGAAGGCCATGCTTGCTGTAAGGAGCGACTAATTGGTAGGAGTCGAGAGATAAAAAATGTGAATGTGTGTGTGTGTTTGTTCCTTTGTGTGTGCGTGTGTAAGTGTGTGTGTATGTATGTGTGTGTCCGTTCGGCTCACAGAGATAAGAACTCGGCCGTGGCAAGAAGTTCCTGCCTGTCGTAAGATGCGACTAATGGGTAGGAGTCGAGAGGTGAAGAGTGTATGTGTGTGCGTGTGCGTGTGCGTGTGTGCGTGTGTGTCTGCGTGTGAGCGTGCGTGTGTGTGTGAGTGTGTGTGTATGTCCGTTCGGCTCGCAGAGATAAGAACATGGCTGTAGCAAGAAGGCCCTACCTCTTGTAAGGGGCGACTAATAGGTAGGAGTCGAGAGGTGAAGAGTGTATGTGTGTGTGCGTGTGTGCGTGTGTGTGAGTATGTGTGTGTGTCCGTTCGGCTTGCAGAAGGAAGAATACGTCCGTGGCAAGAAGTCCCTGAATGTCGTAAGAGGCGACTAATGGGTAGGAGTCGAGAGGTTAAGAGTGTATGTGTGTGCGTGTGTGTGTGCGTGTGTGAGTATGTGTGTGTGTCCGTTCGGCTTGCAGAGATAAGAACACGGCCGAGGCAAGAAGGCCCTGCCTGTCCTAAGAGGCGACTAATAGGTAGGAGTCGAGAGGTGGAGAGTGTGTGCGTGTGCGTGTGCGTGTGCGTGTGTGCGTCTGTGTGTCTGCGTGTGAGCGTGCGTGTGTGTGTGAGTGTGTGTGTATGTCCGTTCGGCTCGCAGAGATAAGAACATGGCTGTAGCAAGAAGGCCCTGCCTGTTGTAAGGGGCGACTAATGGGTAGGAGTCGAGAGGTAAAGAGTGTATGTGTGTGTGCGTGTGTGCGTGTGTGTGCGCGTGTGTGAGTATGTGTGTGTGTCCGTTCGGCTTGCAGAGATAAGAATACGTCCGTGGCAAGAAGTCCCTGAATGTCGTAAGAGGCGACTAATGGATAGGAGTCGAGAGGTGGAGAGTGTGTGCGTGTGCGTGTGCGTGTGCGTGTGTGCGTGTGTGCCTGTGTGCGTGTAAGTGTGTGTGTGTGCGGTCGGCTCGCAGAGATAAGAACACGGCCGTGGCAAGAAGGCCCTGCCTGTCGTAAGAGGCGACTAATGGGTAGGAGTCGAGAGGTGAAGAATGTATGTGTGTGTGTGTGTGTGCCTGTGTGCGTGTGTGTGCGTGTGTGAGTGTTTGTGTATGTGTGTATGTCCGTTTGGCTTGCAGAGATAAGAATACAGCCGAGGCAAGAAGGCCCTGCCTATCGTAAGAGGCTACTAATTGGTAGGAGTCGAGAGGTGAAGAGTGTACGTGTGTGTGCGTGTGTGCGTGTGTGTGTGCGTGTGTAAGTATGTGTGTGTGTCGGTTCGGCTTGCAGAGATAAGAGCACGGCCGAGACAAGAAGGCCCTGCCTGTCGTAAGAGGCGACTAATAGGTAGGAGTCGAGAGGTGGTGAGTGTGTGCGTGTGCGTGTGCGTGTGTGCGTGTGTGTGTCTTCGTGTGAGCGTGCGTGTGTGTGTGAGTGTGTGTGTATGTCCGTTCGGCTCGCAGAGATAAGAATACGTCCGTGGCAAGAAGTCCCTGAATGTCGTAAGAGGCGACTAATGGGTAGGAGTCGAGAGATTAAGAGTGTATGTGTGTGTGTGTGTGAGTGTGTGTGTGTCCGTTCGGCCTGCAGAGATAAGAATACGTCCGGGGCAAGAAGGCCCTGCCTGTCTTAAGAGGCGACTAATGGATAGGAGTCGAGAGGTGGAGAGTGTGTGCGTGTGCGTGTACGTGTGCGTTTGCGTGTGCGTGTGTGCGTGTGTGCCTGTGTGCGTGTAAGTGTGTGTGTATGTGTGTGTGAGTGTGTGTGTGTGCGGTCGGCTCGCAGAGATAAGAACACGGCCGTGGCAAGAAGGCCCTGCCTGTCGTAAGAGGCGACTAATGGGTAGGAGTCGAGAGGTGAAGAGTGTATGTGTGTGTGTGTGCCTGTGTGCGTGTGTGTGCGTGTGTGAGTGTGTGTGTATGTGTGTGTGTCCGTTTGGCTGCAGAGATAAGAATACGGCCGAGGCAAGAAGGATCTGCCTCTTGTAAGGGGCGACTAATTAGTAGGAGTCGGGAGGTGATGAGTGTATGTGTGTGTGTGTGTGCGTGTGTGTGTGCGTGTGTGAGTATGTGTGTGTGTTAGTTCGGCTTGCAGAGATAAGAATACGTCCGTGGCAAGAAGGCCCTGCCTGTCTTAAGAGGCGACTAATGGATAGGAGTCGAGAGGTGGAGAGTGTGTGCGTGTGCGTGTGCGTGTGCGTTTGCGTGTGCGTGTATGCGTGTGTGCCTGTATGCGTGTAAGTGTGTGTGTATGTGTGTGTGTGAGTGTGTGTGTGTGCGGTCGGCTCGCAGAGATAAGAACACGGCCGTGGCAAGAAGGCCCTGCCTGTCGTAAGAGGCGACTAATGGGTAGGAGTCGAGAGGTGAAGAGTGTATGTGTGTATGTGTGTGCCTGTGTGCGTGTGTGTGCGTGTGTGAGTGTGTGTGTATGTGTGTGTGTCCGTTTGGCTGCAAAGATAAGAATACGGCCGAGGCAAGAATGATCTGCCTCTTGTAAGGGGCGACTAATAAGTAGGAGTCGGGAGGTGAAGAGTGTATGTGTGTGTGCGTGTGTGCGTGTGTGTGTGCGTGTGTGAGTATGTGTGTGTGTTAGTGCGGCTTGCAGAAATAAGAACACGACCGAGGCAAGAAGGCCCTGCCTATCGTAAGAGGCGACTAATAGGTAGGAGTCGAGAGGTGAAGAAGAGTGTATGTGTGTGTGTGCGTGTGTGCGTGTGTGTGTGCGTGTGTGAGTATGTGTGTGTGTCCGATCGGCTTGCAGAGATAAGAACACGGCCGAGGCAAGAAGGCCCTGCCTGTCGTAAGAGGCGACTAATAGGTAGGAGTCGAGAGGTGAAGAGTGTATGTGTGTGTGTGCCTGTGTGCGTGTGTGTGTGTGTGCGTGTGTGAGTATGTGTGTGTGTCCGTTCGGCTTGCAGAGATAAGAACACGGCCGTGGCAAGAAGGCCCTGCCTTTCGTAAGAGGCGACTAATGGGTAGGAGTCGAGAGGTGAAGAGTGTATTTGTGTGTGTGTGTGTGCGTGCGTGTGTGTGTCAGTGTGTGTGTCCGTTCGGCTCACAGAGATAAGGACTCGGCCGTGGCAAGAAGTTCCTGCCTGTCGTAGGAGGCGACTAATGGGTAGGAGTCGACAGGTGAAGAGTTTATGTGTGTGTATGTGTGTGCGTGTGTGTGTGCGTGTGTGAGTATGTGTGTGTGTAACGATGCTCTGATCATTTAACAGTTCGAACCGTGGGAGTGTCAATATTTGCGCATCCGCTTCTACAACCTGACGGCGTAGTGGGATTCAAACGGGTATTTAAGGCGTGTGAATAGCGGAATTAGACAGTCTTGTAGCTAGCGCTCTAGGCTCCCTGACTCGCCGGTGTAGTGAACCAGCGAGCCATTCTGGACAGAGATAGTTCCGTATTGAGGATCATACTCTGTCCCTAACCAAGCGGAACCCATCGGTATTGCGTATTGAGCATTACCGTGGATCTGCACAGAACCAACCGGGACAGAGATTTCCGTATTGAGGATCATACTCTGTCCTTAGCCAAGCGGAACCCGTCGGCATTGTGTATTGAACATTGCCGCGGGTCTGCACAGCTAAATATTTTGTTTGCGAGCACATTCGGAGCTTTCGCTGAATTGAAGCGAAAGCGAATATATTAGTAGTACTAATTAATTTCTTTTCTTTTATAGACGTTTGCCGGGGAATTCATTAATCGCGGGACCCAGACGGAAACGTAGAATTCATTTTGTTTTTGTTTTATAAGTATACAACGTAGAATTCCTTTTTTTAATTTTTATCTATTGTATATACTAAATTAATAGATTTATTTTTATTTCAAACCTGTGTTTTACTGAGTCTGTCGCCCCGAAAGAGCTACCCATCTCATGTGTTAGTTCGGCTTGCAGAAATAAGAACACGACCGAGGCAAGAAGGCCCTGCCTATCGTAAGAGGCGACTAATAGGTAGGAGTCGAGAGGTGAAGAGTGTATGTGTGTGTGTGCCTGTGTGCGTGTGTGTGTGTGTGTGCGTGTGTGAATATGTGTGTGTGTCCGTTCGGCTTGCAGAGATAAGAACACGGCCGTGGCAAGAAGGCCCTGCCTTTCGTAAGAGGCGACTAATGGGTAGGAGTCGAGAGGTGGAGAGTGTGTGCGTGTGCGTGTGCGTGTGCGTTTGCGTGTGCGTGTGTGCGTGTGTGCCTGTGTGCGTGTAAGTGTGTGTGTATGTGTGTGTGAGTGTGTGTGTGTGCGGTCGGCTCGCAGAGATAAGAACACGGCCGTGGCAAGAAGGCCCTGCCTGTCGTAAGAGGCGACTAATGGGTAGGAGTCGAGAGGTGAAGAGTGTATGTGTGTGTGTGTGCCTGTGTGCGTGTGTGTGCGTGTGTGAGTGTGTGTGTATGTGTGTGTGTCCGTTTGGCTGCAGAGATAAGAATACGGCCGAGGCAAGAAGGATCTGCCTCTTGTAAGGGGCGACTAATTAGTAGGAGTCGGGAGGTGATGAGTGTATGTGTGTGTGTGTGCGTGTGTGTGTGCGTGTGTGAGTATGTGTGTGTGTTAGTTCGGCTTGCAGAGATAAGAATACGTCCGTGGCAAGAAGGCCCTGCCTGTCTTAAAAGGCGACTAATGGATAGGAGTCGAGAGGTGGAGAGTGTGTGCGTGTGCGTGTGCGTGTGCGTTTGCGTGTGCGTGTATGCGTGTGTGCCTGTATGCGTGTAAGTGTGTGTGTATGTGTGTGTGTGAGTGTGTGTGTGTGCGGTCGGCTCGCAGAGATAAGAACACGGCCGTGGCAAGAAGGCCCTGCCTGTCGTAAGAGGCGACTAATGGGTAGGAGTCGAGAGGTGAAGAGTGTATGTGTGTATGTGTGTGCCTGTGTGCGTGTGTGTGCGTGTGTGAGTGTGTGTGTATGTGAGTGTGTCCGTTTGGCTGCAGAGATAAGAATACGGCCGAGGCAAGAATGATCTGCCTCTTGTAAGGGGCGACTAATAAGTAGGAGTCGGGAGGTGAAGAGTGTATGTGTGTGTGCGTGTGTGCGTGTGTGTGTGCGTGTGTGAGTATGTGTGTGTGTTAGTGCGGCTTGCAGAAATAAGAACACGACCGAGGCAAGAAGGCCCTGCCTATCGTAAGAGGCGACTAATAGGTAGGAGTCGAGAGGTGAAGAGTGTATGTGTGTGTGTGCGTGTGTGTGTGCGTGTGTGAGTATGTGTGTGTGTCCGATCGGCTTGCAGAGATAAGAACACGGCCGACGCAAGAAGGCCCTGCCTGTCGTAAGAGGCGACTAATAGGTAGGAGTCGAGAGGTGAAGAGTGTATGTGTGTGTGTGCCTGTGTGCGTGTGTGTGTGTGTGCGTGTGTGAGTATGTGTGTGTGTCCGATCGGCTTGCAGAGATAAGAACACGGCCGAGGCAAGAAGGCCCTGCCTGTCGTAAGAGGCGACTAATAGGTAGGAGTCGAGAGGTGAAGAGTGTATGTGTGTGTGTGCCTGTGTGTGTGCGTGTGTGTGTGCGTGTGTGAGTATGTGTGTGTGTTAGTGCGGCTTGCAGAAATAAGAACACGACCGAGGCAAGAAGGCCCTGCCTATCGTAAGAGGCGACTAATAGGTAGGAGTCGAGAGGTGAAGAGTGTATGTGTGTGTGTGCGTGTGTGTGTGCGTGTGTGAGTATGTGTGTGTGTCCGATCGGCTTGCAGAGATAAGAACACGGCCGAGGCAAGAAGGCCCTGCCTGTCGTAAGAGGCGACTAATAGGTAGGAGTCGACAGGTGAAGAGTTTATGTGTGTGTATGTGTGTGCGTGTGTGTGTGCGTGTGTGAGTATGTGTGTGTGTAACGATGCTCTGATCATTTAACAGTTCGAACCGTGGGAGTGTCAATATTTGCGCATCCGCTTCTACAACCTGACGGCGTAGTGGGATTCAAACGGCTATTTAAGGGGTGTGAATAGCGGAATTAGACAGTCTTGTAGCTAGCGCTCTAGGCTCCCTGACTCGCCGGTGTAGTGAACCAGCGAGCCATTCTGGACAGAGATAGTTCCGTATTGAGGATCATACTCTGTCCCTAACCAAGCGGAACCCATCGGTATTGCGTATTGAGCATTACCGTGGATCTGCACAGAACCAACCGGGACAGAGATTTCCGTATTGAGGATCATACTCTGTCCTTAGCCAAGCGGAACCCGTCGGCATTGTGTATTGAACATTGCCGCGGGTCTGCACAGCTAAATATTTTGTTTGCGAGCACATTCGGAGCTTTCGCTGAATTGAAGCGAAAGCGAATATATTAGTAGTACTAATTAATTTCTTTTCTTTTATAGACGTTTGCCGGGGAATTCATTTATCGCGGGACCCAGACGGAAACGTAGAATTCATTTTGTTTTTGTTTTATAAGTATACAACGTAGAATTCCTTTTTTTAATTTTTATCTATTGTATATACTAAATTAATAGATTTATTTTTATTTCAAACCTGTGTTTTACTGAGTCTGTCGCCCCTAAAGAGCTACCCATCTCATGTGTTAGTTCGGCTTGCAGAAATAAGAACACGACCGAGGCAAGAAGGCCCTGCCTATCGTAAGAGGCGACTTATAGGTAGGAGTCGAGAGGTGAAGAGTGTACGTGTGTGTGCGTGTGTGCGTGTGTGTGTGCGTGTGTAAGTATGTGTGTGTGTCGGTTCGGCTTGCAGAGATAAGAACACGGCCGAGACAAGAAGGCCCTGCCTGTCGTAAGAGGCGACTAATAGGTAGGAGTCGAGAGGTGGAGAGTGTGTGCGTGTGCGTGTGCGTGTGTGCGTGTGTGTGTCTTTGTGTGAGCGTGCGTGTGTGTGTGAGTGTGTGTGTATGTCCGTTCGGCTCGCAGAGATAAGAACATGGCTGTGGCAAGAAGACCCTACCTGTTGTAAGGGGCGACTAATAGGTAGAAGTCGAGAGGTGAAGAGTGTATGTGTGTGTGCGTGTGTGCGTGTGTGTGTGCGTGTGTAAGTATGTGTGTGTGTCCGTTCGGCTTGCAGAGATAAGAATACGGCCGAGGCAAGAAGGCCATGCTTGCTGTAAGGAGCGACTAATGGGTAGGAGTCGAGAGATGAAGAGTGTACGTGTGTGTGTGTGCGTGTGTTCGTTTGTGTGTACGTGTGTATGTGTTTGTGCGTGTGTAAGTGTGTGTGTGTATGGGTGTGTGTGTCCGTTCGACTTGCATAGATAAGAATACGGCCGTGGCAAGAAGGCCATGCTTGCTGTAAGGAGCGACTAATTGGTAGGAGTCGAGAGATGTGTGTGTGTTTGTTCCTTTGTGTGTGCGTTTGTAAGTGTGTGTGTGTGTGTGTATGTATGTGTGTGTCCGTTCGGCTCACAGAGAAAAGAACTCGGCCGTGGCAAGAAGTTCCTGCCTGTCGTAGGATGCGACTAATGGGTAGGAGTCGAGAGGTGAAGGGTGTATGTGTGTGTGTGCGTGTGTGAGTAGGTGTGTGTCCGTTCGGCTCGCAGAGATTAGAATACGGCCGAGGCAATAAGTCCATGCCTGTCGTAAGAGGCGACTAATGGGTAGGAGTCGAGAGGTGAAGAGTGTATTTGTGTGTGTGCGTGTGTGCGTGTGTGTGTGAGTGTGTGCCTGTGTGTGTGTGAGTGTGTGTGTGTCCGTTCGGCTTGCAGAGATAAGAACACGGCCGTGGCAAGAAGTCCCTGCCTGTCGTAAGAGGCGACTAATGAATAGGAGTCGAGAGGTGAAGAGTGTATGTGTGTGTGTGTGCGCGTGTGTTTGTGCGTGTGTGAGTGTGTGTGTATATGTGTGTGTGTCCGTTTGGCTTGCAGAGATAAGAATACGGCCGAGGCAAGAAGGCCCTGCCTGTCGTAAGAGAAGAATAATGGGTAGGAACCGAGAAGTGAAGAGTGTATGTATGTCTGTGCGTGTGTGCGTGCGTGTGTGAGTGTGTGTGTGTGTATGTGTGTGTCAGTGTGTGTGTGTCCGGTCGGCTCACAGAGATGAGAACACGGCCGTGGCAAGAAGGCCCTGCCTGTCGTAAGAGGCGACTAATGGGTAGGAGTCGAGAGGTGAAGAGTGTATGTGTGTGTGTGTGTGCGTGTGTGCGTATGTGTGCGTGTGTAAGTGTGTGTGTATGTGTGTGTGTCTGTATGGCTTGCAGAGATAAGAATACTGCCGAGGCAAGAAGGCCATGCTTGTTGTAAGGAGCGACTAATGGATAAGAGTCGAGAGATGAAGAGTGTACTTGTGTGTGTGCGTGTGTTCGTTTGTGTGTACGTGTGTATGTGTTTGTGCGTGTGTAAGTGTGTGTGTGTATGGGTGTGTGTGTCCGTTCGGCTTGCATAGATAAGAATACGGCCGTGGCAAGAAGGCCATGCTTGCTGTAAGGAGCGACTAATTGGTAGGAGTCGAGAGATAAAAAATGTGAATGTGTGTGTGTGTTTGTTCCTTTGTGTGTGCGTGTGTAAGTGTGTGTGTATGTATGTGTGTGTCCGTTCGGCTCACAGAGATAAGAACTCGGCCGTGGCAAGAAGTTCCTGCCTGTCGTAAGATGCGACTAATGGGTAGGAGTCGAGAGGTGAAGAGTGTATGTGTGTGCGTGTGCGTGTGCGTGTGTGCGTGTGTGTCTGCGTGTGAGCGTGCGTGTGTGTGTGAGTGTGTGTGTATGTCCGTTCGGCTCGCAGAGATAAGAACATGGCTGTAGCAAGAAGGCCCTACCTCTTGTAAGGGGCGACTAATAGGTAGGAGTCGAGAGGTGAAGAGTGTATGTGTGTGTGCGTGTGTGCGTGTGTGTGAGTATGTGTGTGTGTCCGTTCGGCTTGCAGAAGGAAGAATACGTCCGTGGCAAGAAGTCCCTGAATGTCGTAAGAGGCGACTAATGGATAGGAGTCGAGAGGTGGAGAGTGTGTGCGTGTGCGTGTGCGTGTGCGTGTGTGCGTGTGTGCCTGTGTGCGTGTAAGTGTGTGTGTGTGCGGTCGGCTCGCAGAGATAAGAACACGGCCGTGGCAAGAAGGCCCTGCCTGTCGTAAGAGGCGACTAATGGGTAGGAGTCGAGAGGTGAAGAATGTATGTGTGTGTGTGTGTGTGCCTGTGTGCGTGTGTGTGCGTGTGTGAGTGTTTGTGTATGTGTGTATGTCCGTTTGGCTTGCAGAGATAAGAATACAGCCGAGGCAAGAAGGCCCTGCCTATCGTAAGAGGCTACTAATTGGTAGGAGTCGAGAGGTGAAGAGTGTACGTGTGTGTGCGTGTGTGCGTGTGTGTGTGCGTGTGTAAGTATGTGTGTGTGTCGGTTCGGCTTGCAGAGATAAGAGCACGGCCGAGACAAGAAGGCCCTGCCTGTCGTAAGAGGCGACTAATAGGTAGGAGTCGAGAGGTGGTGAGTGTGTGCGTGTGCGTGTGCGTGTGTGCGTGTGTGTGTCTTCGTGTGAGCGTGCGTGTGTGTGTGAGTGTGTGTGTATGTCCGTTCGGCTCGCAGAGATAAGAATACGTCCGTGGCAAGAAGTCCCTGAATGTCGTAAGAGGCGACTAATGGGTAGGAGTCGAGAGATTAAGAGTGTATGTGTGTGTGTGTGTGAGTGTGTGTGTGTCCGTTCGGCCTGCAGAGATAAGAATACGTCCGGGGCAAGAAGGCCCTGCCTGTCTTAAGAGGCGACTAATGGATAGGAGTCGAGAGGTGGAGAGTGTGTGCGTGTGCGTGTACGTGTGCGTTTGCGTGTGCGTGTGTGCGTGTGTGCCTGTGTGCGTGTAAGTGTGTGTGTATGTGTGTGTGAGTGTGTGTGTGTGCGGTCGGCTCGCAGAGATAAGAACACGGCCGTGGCAAGAAGGCCCTGCCTGTCGTAAGAGGCGACTAATGGGTAGGAGTCGAGAGGTGAAGAGTGTATGTGTGTGTGTGTGCCTGTGTGCGTGTGTGTGCGTGTGTGAGTGTGTGTGTATGTGTGTGTGTCCGTTTGGCTGCAGAGATAAGAATACGGCCGAGGCAAGAAGGATCTGCCTCTTGTAAGGGGCGACTAATTAGTAGGAGTCGGGAGGTGATGAGTGTATGTGTGTGTGTGTGCGTGTGTGTGTGCGTGTGTGAGTATGTGTGTGTGTTAGTTCGGCTTGCAGAGATAAGAATACGTCCGTGGCAAGAAGGCCCTGCCTGTCTTAAGAGGCGACTAATGGATAGGAGTCGAGAGGTGGAGAGTGTGTGCGTGTGCGTGTGCGTGTGCGTTTGCGTGTGCGTGTATGCGTGTGTGCCTGTATGCGTGTAAGTGTGTGTGTATGTGTGTGTGTGAGTGTGTGTGTGTGCGGTCGGCTCGCAGAGATAAGAACACGGCCGTGGCAAGAAGGCCCTGCCTGTCGTAAGAGGCGACTAATGGGTAGGAGTCGAGAGGTGAAGAGTGTATGTGTGTATGTGTGTGCCTGTGTGCGTGTGTGTGCGTGTGTGAGTGTGTGTGTATGTGTGTGTGTCCGTTTGGCTGCAAAGATAAGAATACGGCCGAGGCAAGAATGATCTGCCTCTTGTAAGGGGCGACTAATAAGTAGGAGTCGGGAGGTGAAGAGTGTATGTGTGTGTGCGTGTGTGCGTGTGTGTGTGCGTGTGTGAGTATGTGTGTGTGTTAGTGCGGCTTGCAGAAATAAGAACACGACCGAGGCAAGAAGGCCCTGCCTATCGTAAGAGGCGACTAATAGGTAGGAGTCGAGAGGTGAAGAAGAGTGTATGTGTGTGTGTGCGTGTGTGCGTGTGTGTGTGCGTGTGTGAGTATGTGTGTGTGTCCGATCGGCTTGCAGAGATAAGAACACGGCCGAGGCAAGAAGGCCCTGCCTGTCGTAAGAGGCGACTAATAGGTAGGAGTCGAGAGGTGAAGAGTGTATGTGTGTGTGTGCCTGTGTGCGTGTGTGTGTGTGTGCGTGTGTGAGTATGTGTGTGTGTCCGTTCGGCTTGCAGAGATAAGAACACGGCCGTGGCAAGAAGGCCCTGCCTTTCGTAAGAGGCGACTAATGGGTAGGAGTCGAGAGGTGAAGAGTGTATTTGTGTGTGTGTGTGTGCGTGCGTGTGTGTGTCAGTGTGTGTGTCCGTTCGGCTCACAGAGATAAGGACTCGGCCGTGGCAAGAAGTTCCTGCCTGTCGTAGGAGGCGACTAATGGGTAGGAGTCGACAGGTGAAGAGTTTATGTGTGTGTATGTGTGTGCGTGTGTGTGTGCGTGTGTGAGTATGTGTGTGTGTAACGATGCTCTGATCATTTAACAGTTCGAACCGTGGGAGTGTCAATATTTGCGCATCCGCTTCTACAACCTGACGGCGTAGTGGGATTCAAACGGGTATTTAAGGCGTGTGAATAGCGGAATTAGACAGTCTTGTAGCTAGCGCTCTAGGCTCCCTGACTCGCCGGTGTAGTGAACCAGCGAGCCATTCTGGACAGAGATAGTTCCGTATTGAGGATCATACTCTGTCCCTAACCAAGCGGAACCCATCGGTATTGCGTATTGAGCATTACCGTGGATCTGCACAGAACCAACCGGGACAGAGATTTCCGTATTGAGGATCATACTCTGTCCTTAGCCAAGCGGAACCCGTCGGCATTGTGTATTGAACATTGCCGCGGGTCTGCACAGCTAAATATTTTGTTTGCGAGCACATTCGGAGCTTTCGCTGAATTGAAGCGAAAGCGAATATATTAGTAGTACTAATTAATTTCTTTTCTTTTATAGACGTTTGCCGGGGAATTCATTCATCGCGGGACCCAGACGGAAACGTAGAATTCATTTTGTTTTTGTTTTATAAGTATACAACGTAGAATTCCTTTTTTTAATTTTTATTTATTGTATATACTAAATTAATAGATTTATTTTTATTTCAAACCTGTGTTTTACTGAGTCTGTCGCCCCGAAAGAGCTACCCATCACATGTGTTAGTTCGGCTTGCAGAAATAAGAACACGACCGAGGCAAGAAGGCCCTGCCTATCGTAAGAGGCGACTTATAGGTAGGAGTCGAGAGGTGAAGAGTGTATGTGTGTGTGCGTGTGTGGGTGTGTGTGTGAGTGTGTGAGTATGTGTGTGTGTCCGTTCGGCTTGCAGAGATAAGAACACGACCGAGGCAAGAAGGCCCTGCCTGTCGTAAGAGGCGACTAATAGGTAGGAGTCGAGAGGTGGAGAGTGTGTGAGTGTGCGTGTGAGTGTGTGCGTGTGTGTGTCTGCGTGTGAGCGTGCGTGTGTGTGTGAGTGTGTGAGTATGTGTGTGTCCGTTTGGCTTGCAGAGATAAGAATACGTCCGTGGCAAGAAGTCCCTGAATATCGTAAGAGGCGACTAATGGGTAGGAGTCGAGAGGTTAAGAGTGTATGTGTGTGTGTGTGTGTGTGTGTGTGAGTGTGTGTGTGTCCGTTCGGCCCGCAGAGATAAGAATACGTCCGTGGCAAGAAGGCCCTGCCTGTCTTAAGAGGCGACTAATGGATAGAAGTCGAGAGGTGGAGAGTGTGTGCGTGTGCGTGTGCGTGTGCGTGTGCATGTGTGCTTGTGTGCCTGTGTGCGTGTAAGTGTGTATGTATGTGTGTGTGTGAGTGTGTGTGTGTGCGGTCGGCTCGCAGAGATAGGAACACGGCCGTGGCAAGAAGGCCCTGCCTGTCGTAAGAGGCGACTAATGGGTAGGAGTTGAGAGGTGAAGAGTGTATGTGTGTGTGTGTGCCTGTATGCGTGTGTGTGCGTGTGTGAGTGTGTGTATGTGTGTGTGTCCGTTTGGCTTGCAGAGATAAGAATACGGCCGAGGCAAGAAGGATCTGCCTCTTGTAAGGGGCGACTAATAAGTAGGAGTCGGGAGGTGAAGAGTGTATGTGTGTGTGTGCGTGTGTGCGTGTGTGTGTGCGTGTGTGAGTATGTGTGTGTGTTAGTTCGGCTTGCAGAAATAAGAACACGACCGAGGCAAAAAGGCCCTGCCTATCGTAAGAGGCGACTAATAGATAGGAGTCGAGAGGTGAAGAGTGTATGTGTGTGTGTGCGTGTGTGCGTGTGTGTGTGCGTGTGTGAGTATGTGTGTGTGTCCGTTCGGCTTGCAGAGATAAGAACACGGCCGAGGCAAGAAGGCCCTGCCTGTCGTAAGAGGTGACTAATAGGTAGGAGTCGAGAGGTGAAGAATGTATGTGTGTGTGTGAGTGTATGAGTGTGTGCGTGTGTGCGTGCGTGTGTGCGTGTGTGTGTGTGAGTGTGTGTGTGTCCGTTCGGCTCGCAGAGATAAGCAAACAGCCGTGGCAAGAAGGCCATGCAAATCGTACCGGGCGACTAATGGGTAGGAGTCGAGAGGTGAAGAGTGGGCGACTAATAAGTAGGGTCGAGAGGTGAAGAGTGTATGTGTGTGTGTGCGTGTGTGCGTGTGTGTGCGTGTGTAAGTATGAATGTGTGTTAGTTCAGCTTGCAGAGATAAGAACACGACCGAGGCAAGAAGGCCCTGCCTAACGTAAGAGGCGACTAATAGGTAGGAGTCGAGAGGTGAGGAGTGTATTTGTGTGTGCGTGTGTGCGTGTGTGTGTGCGTGTGTGAGTATGTGTGTGTGTCCGTTCGGCTTGCAGAGATAAGAATACGTCAGTGGCAAGAAGGCCCTGCCTGTCTTAAGAGGCGACTAATGGATAGGAGTCGAGAGGTAGAGAGTGTGTGCGTGTGCGTGTGCGTGTGCGTGTGCATGTGTGCGTGTGTGCCTGTGTGCGTGTAAGTGTGTGTGTATGTGTGTGTGTGAGTGTGTGTGTGTGTGCGGTCGGCTCGCAGAGATAAGAACACGGCCGAGGCAAGAAGGCCCTGCCTGTCGTAAGAGGCGACTAATAGGTAGGAGTCGAGAGGTGAAGAATGTATGTGTGTGTGCGTGTGTGCGTGTTTGTGTGTGTGTGAGTGTATGTGTGTGTGCGTGTGTGCGTGCGTGTGTGTGTGTGTGTTTGTGAGTGTGTGTGTGTGTGTATGTGTGTGTGTCCCTTCGGCTCGCAGAGATAAGCAAACAGCCGTGGCAAGAAGGCCATGCAAATCGTACCGGGCGACTAATGGGTAGGAGTCGAGAGGTGAAGAGTGGGCGACTAATAAGTAGGAGTCGAGAGGTGAAGAGTGTATGTGTGTGTGTGCGTGTGTGCGTGTGTGTGCGTGTGTGAGTATGAGTGTGTGTTAGTTCGGCTTGCAGAGATAAGAACACGACCGATGCAAGAAGGCCCTGCCTAACGTAAGAGGCGACTAATAGGTAGGAGTCGAGAGGTGAGGAGTGTATTTTTGTGTGTGAGTGTGTGCGTGTGTGTGTGCGTGTGTGAGTGTGTGTGTATGTGTGTGTGTGTCCCTTCGCTCGCAGAGATAAGAAAACAGCGGTGGCAAGAAGGCCATGCCTGTCGTAAGAGGCGACTAATGGATAGGAGTCAAGAGGTGGAGAGTGTGTGCGTGTGCGTGTGTGTGTGAGTGTGTGTGTATGTGTGTGTGTCCCTTCGCTCGCAGAGATAAGAAAACAGCGGTGGCAAGAAGGCCATGCCTGTCGTAAGAGGCGACTAATGGGTAGGAGTCGAGAGGTGAAGAGTGTATGTGTGTGTGTGCGTGTGTGCATGTGTGTGCGTGTGTGTGTGTCTGTTTGGCTTGCAGAGATAAAAATACGGCCGAGGCAAGAAGGCCTTGCCTTTTGTAAGGGGCGACTAATAAATAGGAGTCGAGAGGTGAAGAGTGTATGTGTGTGTGCCTGTGTGCGTGTGTTTGTGTGTGCGTGTGTGTGTGTGCGTGTGTGTGTGTGTGTGTGTCCGTTCGGCTTGCAGAGATAAAAATACGGCCATGGCAAGAAGGACATGCCTGTCGTAAGAGGCGACTAATGGGTAGGAGTCGAGAGGTGAAGAGTGGATTTGTGTGTGTGTGTGCGTGTGTGTGCGTGTGTGCGTATGTGTGTGTGTGAGTGTGTGTGTCCGTTCGGCTTACAGAGATAAGAACTCAGCTTTGGCAAGTAGTGCCTGCCTGTCGTAAAAGACGACTAATGGGTAGGAGTCGAGAGGTGAAGAGTGTATGTGTGTGTGTGTGCGTGTGTGCGTGTGTGTGCGTGTGTAAGTGTGTGTGTATGTGTGTGTGTGTCCGTTCGGCTCGCAGAGATAAGAACACGGCCGTGGCAAGAAGGCCATGCAAATCGTACGGGGCGACTAATGGGTAGGAGTCGAGAGGTGAAGAGTGTATGTGTGTGTGTGTGTGCGCGCGTGTGTTTGTGCGTGTGTGAGTGTGTGTGTATATGTGTGTGTGTCCGTTTGGCTTGCAGAGATAAGAATACGGCCGAGGCAAGAAGGCCCTGCCTGTCGTAAGAGAAGAATAATGGGTAGGAGTCGAGAAGTGAAGAGTGTATGTATGTCTGTGCGTGTGTGCGTGCGTGTGTGAGTGTGTGTGTGTGTATGTGTGTGTCAGTGTGTGTTTTCGGTCGGCTCACAGAGATGAGAACACGGCCGTGGCAAGAAGGCCCTGCCTGTCGTAAGAGGCGACTAATGGGTAGGAGTCGAGAGGTGAAGAGTGTATGTGTTTGTGTGTGTGTGCGTGTGTGCGTATGTGTGCGTGTGTAAGTGTGTGTGTATGTGTGTGTGTCTGTATGGCTTGCAGAGATAAGAATACTGCCGAGGCAAGAAGGCCATGCTTGTTGTAAGGAGCGACTAATGGATAGGAGTCGAGAGATGAAGAGTTTACTTGTGTGTGTGCGTGTGTTCGTTTGTGTGTACATGTGTATGTGTTTGTGCGTGTGTAAGTGTGTGTGTATGGGTGTATGTGTCCGTTCGGCTTGCATAGATAAGAATACGGCCGTGGCAAGAAGGCCATGCTTGCTGTAAGGAGCGACTAATTGGTAGGAGTCGAGAGATAAAAAATGTGTATGTGTGTGTGTGTGTTTGTTCCTTTGTGTGTGCGTGTGTAAGTGTGTGTGTATGTATGTGTGTGTCCGTTCGGCTCACAGAGATAAGAACTCGGCCGTGGCAAGAAGTTCCTGCCTGTCGTAAGATGCGACTAATGGGTAGGAGTCGAGAGGTGAAGAGTGTATGTGTGTGCGTGTGCGTGTGCGTGTGTGCGTGTGTGTCTGCGTGTGAGCGTGCGTGTGTGTGTGAGTGTGTGCGTATGTCCGTTCGGCTCGCAGAGATAAGAACATGGCTGTAGCAAGAAGGCCCTGCCTCTTGTAAGGGGCGACTAATAGGTAGGAGTCGAGAGGTGAACAGTGTATGTGTGTGTGCGTGTGTGCGTGTGTGTAAGTATGTGTGTGTGTCCGTTCGGCTTGCAGAGGGAAGAATACGTCCGTGGCAAGAAGTCCCTGAATGTCGTAAGAGGCGACTAATGGGTAGGAGTCGAGAGGTTAAGAGTGTATGTGTGTGCGTGTTTGTGTGCGTGTGTGAGTATGTGTGTGTGTCCGTTCGGCTTGTAGAGATAAGAACACGGCCGAGGCAGAAGGCCCTGCCTGTCCTAAGAGGCGACTAATAGGTAGGAGTCGAGAGGTGGAGAGTGTGTGCGTGTGCGTGTGCGTGTGCGTGTGTGCGTCTGTGTGTCTGCGTGTGAGCGTGCGTGTGTGTGTGAGTGTGTGTCCGTTCGGCTTGCAGAGATAAGAATACGTCCGTGGCAAGAAGTCCCTGAATGTCGTAAGAGGCGACTAATGGATAGGAGTCGAGAGGTGGAGAGTGTGTGCGTGTGCGTGTGCGTGTGTGCGTGTGTGCCTGTGTGCGTGTAAGTGTGTGTGTGTGTGCGGTCGGCTCGCAGAGATAAGAACACGGCCGTGGCAAGAAGGCCCTGCCTGTCGTAAGAGGTGACTAATGGGTAGGAGTCGAGAGGTGAAGAATGTATGTGTGTGTGTGTGTGTGCCTGTGTGCGTGTGTGTGCGTGTGTGAGTGTTTGTGTATGTGTGTATGTCCGTTTGGCTTGCAGAGATAAGAATACAGCCGAGGCAAGAAGGCCCTGCCTATCGTAAGAGGCTACTAATTGGTAGGAGTCGAGAGGTGAAGAGTGTACGTGTGTGTGCGTGTGTGCGTGTGTGTGTGCGTGTGTAAGTATGTGTGTGTGTCGGTTCGGCTTGCAGAGATAAGAGCACGGCCGAGACAAGAAGGCCCTGCCTGTCGTAAGAGGCGACTAATAGGTAGGAGTCGAGAGGTGGAGAGTGTGTGCGTGTGCGTGTGCGTGTGTGCGTGTGTGTGTCTTCGTGTGAGCGTGCGTGTGTGTGTGAGTGTGTGTGTATGTCCGTTCGGCTCGCAGAGATAAGAATACGTCCGTGGCAAGAAGTCCCTGAATGTCGTAAGAGGCGACTAATGGGTAGGAGTCGAGAGGTTAA
Organism: Diabrotica undecimpunctata; assembly: GCF_040954645.1. Taxonomy (NCBI): domain Eukaryota; kingdom Metazoa; phylum Arthropoda; class Insecta; order Coleoptera; family Chrysomelidae; genus Diabrotica; species Diabrotica undecimpunctata. The sequence continues at coordinate 2,264,780 of NW_027311886.1, forward strand.
GAGTGTATGTGTGTGTGTGTGAGTGTGTATGTGTCCGTTCGGCCTGCAGAGATAAGAATACGTCCGGGGCAAGAAGGCCCTGCCTGTCTTAAGAGGCGACTAATGGATAGGAGTCGAGAGGTGGAGAGTGTGTGCGTGTGCGTGTACGTGTGCGTTTGCGTGTGCGTGTGTGCGTGTGTGCCTGTGTGCGTGTAAGTGTGTGTGTATGTGTGTGTGAGTGTGTGTGTGTGCGGTCGGCTCGCAGAGATAAGAACACGGCCGTGGCAAGAAGGCCCTGCCTGTCGTAAGAGGCGACTAATGGGTAGGAGTCGAGAGGTGAAGAGTGTATGTGTGTGTGTGTGCCTGAGTGCGTGTGTGTGCGTGTGTGAGCGTGTGTGTATGTGTGTGTGTCCGTTTGGCTGCAGAGATAAGAATACGGCCGAGGCAAGAAGGATCTGCCTCTTGTAAGGGGCGACTAATAAGTAGGAGTCGGGAGGTGATGAGTGTATGTGTGTGTGTGTGCGTGTGTGTGCGTGTGTGAGTATGTGTGTGTGTTAGTTCGGCTTGCAGAAATAAGAACACGACCGAGGCAAGAAGGCCCTGCCTATCGTAAGAGGCGACTAATAGGTAGGAGTCGAGAGGTATAGAGTGTGTGCGTGTGCGTGTGCGTGTGCGTGTGCGTGTGTGCGTGTGTGTGTCTGCGTGTGAGCGTGCGTGTGTGTGTGAGTGTGTGTGTATATCCGTTCGGCTCGCAGAGATAAGAATACGTCCGTGGCAAGAAGTCCCTGAATGTCGTAAGAGGCGACTAATGGGTAGGAGTCGAGAGGTTAAGAGTGTATGTGTGTGTGTGTGAGTGTGTGTGTGTCCGTTCGGCCTGCAGAGATAAGAATACGTCCGTGGCAAGAAGGCCCTGCCTGTCTTAAGAGGCGACTAATGGATAGGAGTCGAGAGGTTAAGAGTGTATGTGTGTGTGCGTGTGTGCGTGTGTGTGTGCGTGTGTGAGTATGTGTGTGTGTTAGTGCGGCTTGCAGAAATAAGAACACGACCGAGGCAAGAAGGCCCTGCCTATCGTAAGAGGCGACTAATAGGTAGGAGTCGAGAGGTGAAGAGTGTATGTGTGTGTGTGCGTGTGTGCTTGTGTGTGTGCGTGTGTGAGTATGTGTGTGTGTCCGATCGGCTTGCAGAGATAAGAACACGGCCGAGGCAAGAAGGCCCTGCCTGTCGTAAGAGGCGACTAATAGGTAGGAGTCGAGAGGTGAAGAGTGTATGTGTGTGTGTGCCTGTGTGCGTGTGTGTGTGTGTGCGTGTGTGAGTATGTGTGTGTGTCCGTTCGGCTTGCAGAGATAAGAACACGGCCGTGGCAAGAAGGCCCTGCCTTTCGTAAGAGGCGACTAATGGGTAGGAGTCGAGAGGTGAAGAGTGTATTTGTGTGTGTGTGTGTGTGTGCGTGCGTGTGTGTGTCAGTGTGTGTGTCCGTTCGGCTCACAGAGATAAGGACTCGGCCGTGGCAAGAAGTTCCTGCCTGTCGTAGTAGGCGACTAATGGGTAGGAGTCGACAGGTGAAGAGTTTATGTGTGTGTATGTGTGTGCGTGTGTGTGTGCGTGTGTGAGTATGTGTGTGTGTAACGATGCTCTGATCATTTAACAGTTCGAACCGTGGGAGTGTCAATATTTGCGCATCCGCTTCTACAACCTGACGGCGTAGTGGGATTCAAACGGCTATTTAAGGTGTGTGAATAGCGGAATTAGACAGTCTTGTAGCTAGCGATCTACGCTCCCTGACTCGCCGGTGTAGTGAACCAGCGAGCCATTCTGGACAGAGATAGTTCCGTATTGAGGATCATACTCTGTCCCTAACCAAGCGGAACCCATCGGTATTGCGTATTGAGCATTACCGTGGATCTGCACAGAACCAACCGGGACAGAGATTTCCGTATTGAGGATCATACTCTGTCCTTAGCCAAGCGGAACCCGTCGGCATTGTGTATTGAACATTGCCGCGGGTCTGCACAGCTAAATATTTTGTTTGCGAGCACATTCGGAGCTTTCGCTGAATTGAAGCGAAAGCGAATATATTAGTAGTACTAATTAATTTCTTTTCTTTTATAGACGTTTGCCGGGGAATTCATTCATCGCGGGACCCAGACGGAAACGTCGAATTCATTTTGTTTTTGTTTTATAAGTATACAACGTAGAATTCCTTTTTTTAATTTTTATTTATTGTATATACTAAATTAATAGATTTATTTTTATTTCAAACCTGTGTTTTACTGAGTCTGTCGCCCCGAAAGAGCTACCCATCACATGTGTTAGTTCGGCTTGCAGAAATAAGAACACGACCGAGGCAAGAAGGCCCTGCCTATCGTAAGAGGCGACTTATAGGTAGGAGTCGAGAGGTGAAGAGTGTATGTGTGTGTGCGTGTGTGCGTGTGTGTGTGAGTGTGTGAGTATGTGTGTGTGTCCGTTCGGCTTGCAGAAATAAGAACACGGCCGAGGCAAGAAGGCCCTGCCTGTCGTAAGAGGCGACTAATAGGTAGGAGTCGAGAGGTGGAGAGTGTGTGAGTGTGCGTGTGAGTGTGTGTGTGTGTGTGTGTGTGTCTGCGTGTGAGCGTGCGTGTGTGTGTGAGTGTGTGAGTATGTGTGTGTCCGTTTGGCTTGCAGATATAAGAATACGTCCGTGGCAAGAAGTCCCTGAATATCGTAAGAGGCGACTAATGGGTAGGAGTCGAGAGGTTAAGAGTGTATGTGTGTGTGTGTGTGTGAGTGTGTGTGTGTCCGTTCGGCCCGCAGAGATAAGAATACGTCCGTGGCAAGAAGGCCCTGCCTGTCTTAAGAGGCGACTAATGGATAGAAGTCGAGAGGTGGAGAGTGTGTGCGTGTGCGTGTGCGTGTGCGTGTGCATGTGTGCTTGTGTGCCTGTGTGCGTGTAAGTGTGTATGTATGTGTGTGTGTGAGTGTGTGTGTGTGCGGTCGGCTCGCAGAGATAGGAACACGGCCGTGGCAAGAAGGCCCTGCCTGTCGTAAGAGGCGACTAATGGGTAGGAGTTGAGAGGTGAAGAGTGTATGTGTGTGTGTGTCTGTGCCTGTATGCGTGTGTGTGCGTGTGTGAGTGTGTGTGTATGTGTGTGTGTGTCCGTTTGGCTTGCAGAGATAAGAATACGGCCGAGGCAAGAAGGATCTGCCTCTTGTAAGGGGCGACTAATAAGTAGGAGTCAGGAGGTGAAGAGTGTATGTGTGTGTGTGCGTGTGTGCGTGTGTGTGTGCGTGTGTGAGTATGTGTGTGTGTTAGTTTGGCTTGCAGAAATAAGAACACGACCGAGGCAAAAAGGCCCTGCCTATCGTAAGAGGCGACTAAAAGATAGGAGTCGAGAGGTGAAGAGTGTATGTGTGTGTGCGTGTGTGAGTATGTGTGTGTGTCCGTTCGGCTTGCAGAGATAAGAACACGGCCGAGGCAAGAAGGCCCTGCCTGTCGTAAGAGGTGACTAATAGGTAGGAGTCGAGAGGTGAAGAATGTATGTGTGTGTGTGAGTGTATGAGTGTGTGCGTGTGTGCGTGCGTGTGTGCGTGTGTGTGTGTGAGTGTGTGTGTGTCCGTTCGGCTCGCAGAGATAAGCAAACAGCCGTGGCAAGAAGGCCATGCAAATCGTACCGGGCGACTAATGGGTAGGAGTCGAGAGGTGAAGAGTGGGCGACTAATAAGTAGGGTCGAGAGGTGAAGAGTGTATGTGTGTGTGTGTGCGTGTGTGCGTGTTTGTGCGTGTGTAAGTATGAATGTGTGTTAGTTCAGCTTGCAGAGATAAGAACACGACCGAGGCAAGAAGGCCCTGCCTAACGTAAAAGGCGACTAATAGGTAGGAGTCGAGAGGTGAGGAGTGTATTTGTGTGTGTGCGTGTGTGTGTGCGTGTGTGAGTATGTGTGTGTGTCCGTTCGGCTTGCAGAGATAAGAATACGTCCGTGGCAAGAAGGCCCTGCCTGTCTTAAGAGGCGACTAATGGATAGGAGTCGAGAGGTGGAGAGTGTGTGCGTGTGCGTGTGCGTGTGCGTGTGCATGTGTGCGTGTGTGCCTGTGTGCGTGTAAGTGTGTGTGTATGTGTTTGTGAGTGTGTGTGTGTGCGGTCGGCTCGCAGAGATAAGAACACGGCCGAGGCAAGAAGGCCCTGCCTGTCGTAAGAGGTGACTAATAGGTAGGAGTCGAGAGGTGAAGAATGTATGTGTGTGTGTGAGTGTATAAGTGTGTGCGTGTGTGCGTGCGTGTGTGCGTGTGTGTGTGTGAGTGTGTGTGTGTCCGTTCGGCTCGCAGAGATAAGCAAACAGCCGTGGCAAGAAGGCCATGCAAATCGTACCGGGCGACTAATGGGTAGGAGTCGAGAGGTGAAGAGTGGGCGACTAATAAGTAGGGTCGAGAGGTGAAGAGTGTATGTGTGTGTGCGTGTGTGCGTGTGTGTGCGTGTGTAAGTATGAATGTGTGTTAGTTCAGCTTGCAGAGATAAGAACACGACCGAGGCAAGAAGGCCCTGCCTAACGTAAGAGGCGACTAATAGGTAGGAGTCGAGAGGTGAGGAGTGTATTTGTGTGTGTGCGTGTGTGTGTGCGTGTGTGAGTATGTGTGTGTGTGTCCGTTCGGCTTGCAGAGATAAGAATACGTCCGTGGCAAGAAGGCCCTGCCTGTCTTAAGAGGCGACTAATAGGTAGGAGTCGAGAGGTGAAGAATGTATGTGTGTGTGTGCGTGTGTGCGTGTTTGTGTGTGTGTGAGTGTATGTGTGTGTGCGTGTGTGCGTGCGTGTGTGTGTGTGTGTTTGTGAGTGTGTGTGTGTGTATGTGTGTGTGTCCCTTCGGCTCGCAGAGATAAGCAAACAGCCGTGGCAAGACGGCCATGCAAATCGTACCGGGCGACTAATGGGTAGGAGTCGAGAGGTGAAGAGTGGGCGACTAATAAGTAGGAGTCGAGAGGTGAAGAGTGTATGTGTATGTGTGCGTGTGTGCGTGTGTGTGCGTGTGTGAGTATGAGTGTGTGTTAGTTCGGCTTGCAGAGATAAGAACACGACCGATGCAAGAAGGCCCTGCCTAACGTAAGAGGCGACTAATAGGTAGGAGTCGAGAGGTGAGGAGTGTATTTTTGTGTGTGCGTGTTTGCGTGTGTGTGTGCGTGTGTGAGTGTGTGTGTATGTGTGTGCGTGTCCCTTCGCTCGCAGAGATAAGAAAACAGCGGTGGCAAGAAGGCCATGCCTGTCGTAAGAGGCGACTAATGGATAGGAGTCAAGAGGTGGAGAGTGTGTGCGTGTGCGTGTGTGTGTGAGTGTGTGTGTATGTGTGTGTGTCCCTTCGCTCGCAGAGATAAGAAAACAGCGGTGGCAAGAAGGCCATGCCTGTCGTAAGAGGCGACTAATGGGTAGGAGTCGAGAGGTGAAGAGTGTATGTGTGTGTGCGTGTGTGCGTGTGTGTGCGTGTGTGTGTGTCTGTTTGGCTTGCAGAGATAAAAATACGGCCGAGGCAAGAAGGCCATGCCTTTTGTAAGGGGCGACTAATAAATAGGAGTCGAGAGGTGAAGAGTGTATGTGTGTGTGCCTGTGTGCGTGTGTTTGTGTGTGCGTGTGTGTGTGCGTGTGTGTGTGTGTGTGTCCGTTCGGCTTGCAGAGATAAAAATACGGCCGTGGCAAGAAGGACATGCCTGTCGTAAGAGGCGACTAATGGGTAGGAGTCGAGAGGTGAAGAGTGTATGTGTGTGTGTGTGTGTGTGCGCGCGTGTGTTTGTGCGTGTGTGAGTGTGTGTGTATATGTGTGTGTGTCCGTTTGGCTTGCAGAGATAAGAATACGGCCGAGGCAAGAAGGCCCTGCCTGTCGTAAGAGAAGAATAATGGGTAGGAGTCGAGAAGTGAAGAGTGTATGTATGTCTGTGCGTGTGTGCGTGCGTGTGTGAGTGTGTGTGTGTGTATGTGTGTGTCAGTGTGTGTGTTCGGTCGGCTCACAGAGATGAGAACACGGCCGTGGCAAGAAGGCCCTGCCTGTCGTAAGAGGCGACTAATTGGTAGGAGTCGAGAGGTGAAGAGTGTATGTGTTTGTGTGTGTGTGCGTGTGTGCGTATGTGTGCGTGTGTAAGTGTGTGTGTATGTGTGTGTGTCTGTATGGCTTGCAGAGATAAGAATACCGCCGAGGCAAGAAGGCCATGCTTGTTGTAAGGAGCGACTAATGGATAGGAGTCGAGAGATGAAGAGTTTACTTGTGTGTGTGCGTGTGTTCGTTTGTGTGTACGTGTGTATGTGTTTGTGCGTGTGTAAGTGTGTGTGTGTATGGGTGTGTGTGTCCGTTCGGCTTGCATAGATAAGAATACGGCCGTGGCAAGAAGGCCATGCTTGCTGTAAGGAGCGACTAATTGGTAGGAGTCGAGAGATAAAAAATGTGTATGTGTGTGTGTGTTTGTTCCTTTGTGTGTGCGTGTGTAAGTGTGTGTGTATGTATGTGTGTGTCCGTTCGGCTCACAGAGATAAGAACTCGGCCGTGGCAAGAAGTTCCTGCCTGTCGTAAGATGCGACTAATGGGTAGGAGTCGAGAGGTGAAGAGTGTATGTGTGTGCGTGTGCGTGTGCGTGTGTGCGTGTGTGTCTGCGTGTGAGCGTGCGTGTGTGTGTGAGTGTGTGCGTATGTCCGTTCGGCTCGCAGAGATAAGAACATGGCTGTAGCAAGAAGGCCCTGCCTCTTGTAAGGGGCGACTAATAGGTAGGAGTCGAGAGGTGAACAGTGTATGTGTGTGTGCGTGTGTGCGTGTGTGTGAGTATGTGTGTGTGTCCGTTCGGCTTGCAGAGGGAAGAATACGTCCGTGGCAAGAAGTCCCTGAATGTCGTAAGAGGCGACTAATGGGTAGGAGTCGAGAGGTTAAGAGTGTATGTGTGTGCGTGTGTGTGTGCGTGTGTGAGTATGTGTGTGTGTCCGTTCGGCTTGCAGAGATAAGAACACGGCTGAGGCAAGAAGGCCCTGCCTGTCCTAAGAGGCGACTAATAGGTAGGAGTCGAGAGGTGGAGAGTGTGTGCGTGTGCGTGTGCGTGTGCGTGTGTGCGTCTGTGTGTCTGCGTGTGAGCGTGCGTGTGTGTGTGAGTGTGTGTGTATGTCCGTTCGGCTCGCAGAGATAAGAACATGGCTGTAGCAAGAAGGCCCTGCCTGTTGTAAGGGGCGACTAATGGGTAGGAGTCGAGAGGTAAAGAGTTTATGTGTGTGTGCGTGTGTGCGTGTGTGTGCGCGTGTGTGAGTATGTGTGTGTGTCCGTTCGGCTTGCAGAGATAAGAATACGTCCGTGGCAAGAAGTCCCTGAATGTCGTAAGAGGCGACTAATGGATAGGAGTCGAGAGGTGGAGAGTGTGTGCGTGTGCGTGTGCGTGTGCGTGTGTGCGTGTGTGCCTGTGTGCGTGTAAGTGTGTGTGTGTGTGCGGTCGGCTCGCAGAGATAAGAACACGGCCGTGGCAAGAAGGCCCTGCCTGTCGTAAGAGGTGACTAATGGGTAGGAGTCGAGAGGTGAAGAATGTATGTGTGTGTGTGTGCCTGTGTGCGTGTGTGTGCGTGTGTGAGTGTTTGTGTATGTGTGTATGTCCGTTTGGCTTGCAGAGATAAGAATACAGCCGAGGCAAGAAGGCCCTGCCTATCGTAAGAGGCTACTAATTGGTAGGAGTCGAGAGGTGAAGAGTGTACGTGTGTGTGCGTGTGTGTGTGCGTGTGTAAGTATGTGTGTGTGTCGGTTCGGCTTGCAGAGATAAGAGCACGGCCGAGACAAGAAGGCCCTGCCTGTCGTAAGAGGCGACTAATAGGTAGGAGTCGAGAGGTGGAGAGTGTGTGCGTGTGCGTGTGCGTGTGTGCGTGTGTGTGTCTTCGTGTGAGCGTGCGTGTGTGTGTGAGTGTGTGTGTATGTCCGTTCGGCTCGCAGAGATAAGAATACGTCCGTGGCAAGAAGTCCCTGAATGTCGTAAGAGGCGACTAATGGGTAGGAGTCGAGAGGTTAAGAGTGTATGTGTGTGTGTGTGAGTGTGTGTGTGTCCGTTCGGCCTGCAGAGATAAGAATACGTCCGGGGCAAGAAGGCCCTGCCTGTCTTAAGAGGCGACTAATGGATAGGAGTCGAGAGGTGGAGAGTGTGTGCGTGTGCGTGTACGTGTGCGTTTGCGTGTGCGTGTGTGCGTGTGTGCCTGTGTGCGTGTAAGTGTGTGTGTATGTGTGTGTGAGTGTGTGTGTGTGCGGTCGGCTCGCAGAGATAAGAACACGGCCGTGGCAAGAAGGCCCTGCCTGTCGTAAGAGGCGACTAATGGGTAGGAGTCGAGAGGTGAAGGGTGTATGTGTGTGTGTGTGCCTGTGTGCGTGTGTGTGCGTGTGTGAGCGTGTGTGTATGTGTGTGTGTCCGTTTGGCTGCAGAGATAAGAATACGGCCGAGGCAAGAAGGATCTGCCTCTTGTAAGGGGCGACTAATAAGTAGGAGTCGGGAGGTGATGAGTGTATGTGTGTGTGTGTGTGCGTGTGTGTGTGCGTGTGTGAGTATGTGTGTGTGTTAGTTCGGCTTGCAGAAATAAGAACACGACCGAGGCAAGAAGGCCCTGCCTATCGTAAGAGGCGACTAATAGGTAGGAGTCGAGAGGTATAGAGTGTGTGCGTGTGCGTGTGCGTGTGCGTGTGTGCGTGTGTGTGTCTGCGTGTGAGCGTGCGTGTGTGTGTGAGTGTGTGTGTATATCCGTTCGGCTCGCAGAGATAAGAATACGTCCGTGGCAAGAAGTCCCTGAATGTCGTAAGAGGCGACTAATGGGTAGGAGTCGAGAGGTTAAGAGTGTATGTGTGTGTGTGTGAGTGTGTGTGTGTCCGTTCGGCCTGCAGAGATAAGAATACGTCCGTGGCAAGAAGGCCCTGCCTGTCTTAAGAGGCGACTAATAGATAGGAGTCGAGAGGTGAAGAGTGTATGTGTGTATGTGTGTGCCTGTGTGCGTGTGTGTGCGTGTGTGAGTGTGTGTGTATGTGTGTGTGTCCGTTTGGCTGCAGAGATAAGAATACGGCCGAGGCAAGAATGATCTGCCTCTTGTAAGGGGCGACTAATAAGTAGGAGTCGGGAGGTGAAGAGTGTATTTGTGTGTGCGTGTGTGCGTGTGTGTGTGCGTGTGTGAGTATGTGTGTGTGTTAGTGCGGCTTGCAGAAATAAGAACACGACCGAGGCAAGAAGGCCCTGCCTATCGTAAGAGGCGACTAATAGGTAGGAGTCGAGAGGTGAAGAGTGTATGTGTGTGTGTGCGTGTGTGCGTGTGTGTGTGCGTGTGTGAGTATGTGTGTGTGTCCGATCGGCTTGCAGAGATAAGAACACGGCCGAGGCAAGAAGGCCCTGCCTGTCGTAAGAGGCGACTAATAGGTAGGAGTCGAGAGGTGAAGAGTGTATGTGTGTGTGTGCCTGTGTGCGTGTGTGTGTGTGTGCGTGTGTGAGTATGTGTGTGTGTCCGTTCGGCTTGCAGAGATAAGAACACGGCCGTGGCAAGAAGGCCCTGCCTTTCGTAAGAGGCGACTAATGGGTAGGAGTCGAGAGGTGAAGAGTGTATTTGTGTGTGTGTGTGTGTGTGTGCGTGCGTGTGTGTGTCAGTGTGTGTGTCCGTTCGGCTCACAGAGATAAGGACTCGGCCGTGGCAAGAAGTTCCTGCCTGTCGTAGTAGGCGACTAATGGGTAGGAGTCGACAGGTGAAGAGTTTATGTGTGTGTATGTATGTGCGTGTGTGTGTGCGTGTGTGAGTATGTGTGTGTGTAACGATGCTCTGATCATTTAACAGTTCGAACCGTGGGAGTGTCAATATTTGCGCATCCGCTTCTACAACCTGACGGCGTAGTGGGATTCAAACGGCTATTTAAGGCGTGTGAATAGCGGAATTAGACAGTCTTGTAGCTAGCGCTCTAGGCTCCCTGACTCGCCGGTGTAGTGAACCAGCGAGCCATTCTGGACAGAGATAGTTCCGTATTGAGGATCATACTCTGTCCCTAACCAAGCGGAACCCATCGGTATTGCGTATTGAGCATTACCGTGGATCTGCACAGAACCAACCGGGACAGAGATTTCCGTATTGAGGATCATACTCTGTCCTTAGCCAAGCGGAACCCGTCGGCATTGTGTATTGAACATTGCCGCGGGTCTGCACAGCTAAATATTTTGTTTGCGAGCACATTCGGAGCTTTCGCTGAATTGAAGCGAAAGCGAATATATTAGTAGTACTAATTAATTTCTTTTCTTTTATAGACGTTTGCCGGGGAATTCATTCATCGCGGGACCCAGACGGAAACGTCGAATTCATTTTGTTTTTGTTTTATAAGTATACAACGTAGAATTCCTTTTTTTAATTTTTATTTATTGTATATACTAAATTAATAGATTTATTTTTATTTCAAACCTGTGTTTTACTGAGTCTGTCGCCCCGAAAGAGCTACACATCACATGTGTTAGTTCGGCTTGCAGAAATAAGAACACGACCGAGGCAAGAAGGCCCTGCCTATCGTAAGAGGCGACTTATAGGTAGGAGTCGACAGGTGAAGAGTGTATGTGTGTGTGCGTGTGTGCGTGTGTGTGTGAGTGTGTGAGTATGTGTGTGTGTCCGTTCGGCTTGCAGAAATAAGAACACGGCCGAGGCAAGAAGGCCCTGCCTGTCGTAAGAGGCGACTAATAGGTAGGAGTCGAGAGGTGGAGAGTGTGTGAGTGTGCGTGTGAGCGTGTGTGTGTGTGTGTGTCTGCGTGTGAGCGTGCGTGTGTGTGTGAGTGTGTGAGTATGTGTGTGTCCGTTTGGCTTGCAGAGATAAGAATACGTCCGTGGCAAGAAGTCCCTGAATATCGTAAGAGGCGACTAATGGGTAGGAGTCGAGAGGTTAAGAGTGTATGTGTGTGTGTGTGTGTGAGTGTGTGTGTGTCCGTTCGGCCCGCAGAGATAAGAATACGTCCGTGGCAAGAAGGCCCTGCCTGTCTTAAGAGGCGACTAATGGATAGAAGTCGAGAGGTGGAGAGTGTGTGCGTGTGCGTGTGCGTGTGCGTGTGCATGTGTGCTTGTGTGCCTGTGTGCGTGTAAGTGTGTATGTATGTGTGTGTGTGAGTGTGTGTGTGTGCGGTCGGCTCGCAGAGATAGGAACACGGCCGTGGCAAGAAGGCCCTGCCTGTCGTAAGAGGCGACTAATGGGTAGGAGTTGAGAGGTGAAGAGTGTATGTGTGTGTGTGTGTGTGCCTGTATGCGTGTGTGTGCGTGTGTGAGTGTGTGTGTATGTGTGTGTGTCCGTTTGGCTTGCAGAGATAAGAATACGGCCGAGGCAAGAAGGATCTGCCTCTTGTAAGGGGCGACTAATAAGTAGGAGTCAGGAGGTGAAGAGTGTATGTGTGTGTGTGCGTGTGTGCGTGTGTGTGTGCGTGTGTGAGTATGTGTGTGTGTTAGTTCGGCTTGCAGAAATAAGAACACGACCGAGGCAAAAAGGCCCTGCCTATCGTAAGAGGCGACTAATAGATAGGAGTCGAGAGGTGAAGAGTGTATGTGTGTGTGTGCGTGTGTGAGTATGTGTGTGTGTCCGTTCGGCTTGCAGAGATAAGAACACGGCCGAGGCAAGAAGGCCCTGCCTGTCGTAAGAGGTGACTAATAGGTAGGAGTCGAGAGGTGAAGAATGTATGTGTGTGTGTGAGTGTATGAGTGTGTGCGTGTGTGCGTGCGTGTGTGCGTGTGTGTGTGTGAGTGTGTGTGTGTCCGTTCGGCTCGCAGAGATAAGCAAACAGCCGTGGCAAGAAGGCCATGCAAATCGTACCGGGCGACTAATGGGTAGGAGTCGAGGGGTGAAGAGTGGGCGACTAATAAGTAGGGTCGAGAGGTGAAGAGTGTATGTGTGTGTGTGCGTGTGTGCGTGTGTGTGCGTGTGTAAGTATGAATGTGTGTTAGTTCAGCTTGCAGAGATAAGAACACGACCGAGGCAAGAAGGCCCTGCCTAACGTAAGAGGCGACTAATAGGTAGGAGTCGAGAGGTGAGGAGTGTATTTGTGTGTGTGCGTGTGTGTGTGCGTGTGTGAGTATGTGTGTGTGTCCGTTCGGCTTGCAGAGATAAGAATACGTCCGTGGCAAGAAGGCCCTGCCTGTCTTAAGAGGCGACTAATGGATAGGAGTCGAGAGGTGGAGAGTGTGTGCGTGTGCGTGTGCGTGTGCGTGTGCATGTGTGCGTGTGTGCCTGTGTGCGTGTAAGTGTGTGTGTATGTGTGTGTGAGTGTGTGTGTGTGTGCGGTCGGCTCGCAGAGATAAGAACACGGCCGAGGCAAGAAGGCCCTGCCTGTCGTAAGAGGTGACTAATAGGTAGGAGTCGAGAGGTGAAGAGTGTATGTGTGTGTGTGAGTGTATGAGTGTGTGCGTGTGTGCGTGCGTGTGTGCGTGTGTGTGTGTGAGTGTGTGTGTGTCCGTTCGGCTCGCAGAGATAAGCAAACAGCCGTGGCAAGAAGGCCATGCAAATCGTACCGGGCGACTAATGGGTAGGAGTCGAGAGGTGAAGAGTGGGCGACTAATAAGTAGGGTCGAGAGGTGAAGAGTGTATGTGTGTGTGCGTGTGTGCATGTGTGTGCGTGTGTAAGTATGAATGTGTGTTAGTTCAGCTTGCAGAGATAAGAACACGACCGAGGCAAGAAGGCCCTGCCTAACGTAAGAGGCGACTAATAGGTAGGAGTCGAGAGGTGAGGAGTGTATTTGTGTGTGTGCGTGTGTGTGTGCGTGTGTGAGTATGTGTGTGTGTCCGTTCGGCTTGCAGAGATAAGAATACGTCCGTGGCAAGAAGGCCCTGCCTGTCTTAAGAGGCGACTAATAGGTAGGAGTCGAGAGGTGAAGAATGTATGTGTGTGTGTGCGTGTGTGCGTGTTTGTGTGTGTGTGAGTGTATGTGTGTGTGCGTGTGTGCGTGCGTGTGTGTGTGTGTGTTTGTGAGTGTGTGTGTGTGTATGTGTGTGTCCCTTCGGCTCGCAGAGATAAGCAAACAGCCGTGGCAAGAAGGCCATGCAAATCGTACCGGGCGACTAATGGGTAGGAGTCGAGAGGTGAAGAGTGGGCGACTAATAAGTAGGAGTCGAGAGGTGAAGAGTGTATGTGTGTGTGTGCGTGTGTGCGTGTGTGTGCGTGTGTGAGTATGAGTGTGTGTTAGTTCGGCTTGCAGAGATAAGAACACGACCGATGCAAGAAGGCCCTGCCTAACGTAAGAGGCGACTAATAGGTAGGAGTCGAGAGGTGAGGAGTGTATTTTTGTGTGTGCGTGTGTGCGTGTGTGTGTGCGTGTGTGAGTGTGTGTGTATGTGTGTGTGTGTCCCTTCGCTCGCAGAGATAAGAAAACAGCGGTGGCAAGAAGGCCATGCCTGTCGTAAGAGGCGACTAATGGATAGGAGTCAAGAGGTGGAGAATGTGTGCGTGTGCGTGTGTGTGTGAGTGTGTGTGTATGTGTGTGTGTCCCTTCGCTCGCAGAGATAAGAAAACAGCGGTGGCAAGAAGGCCATGCCTGTCGTAAGAGGCGACTAATGGGTAGGAGTCGAGAGGTGAAGAGTGTATGTGTGTGTGCGTGTGTGCGTGTGTGTGCGTGTGTGTGTGTCTGTTTGGCTTGCAGAGATAAAAATACGGCCGAGGCAAGAAGGCCATGCCTTTTGTAAGGGGCGACTAATAAATAGGAGTCGAGAGGTGAAGAGTGTATGTGTGTGTGCCTGTGTGCGTGTGTTTGTGTGTGCGTGTGTGTGTGCGTGTGTGTGTGTGTGTCCGTTCGGCTTGCAGAGATAAAAATACGGCCGTGGCAAGAAGGACATGCCTGTCGTAAGAGGCGACTAATGGGTAGGAGTCGAGAGGTGAAGAGTGGATTTGTGTGTGTGTGTGTGCGTGTGTGTGCGTGTGTGCGTTTGTGTGTGTGTGAGTGTGTGTGTCCGTTCGGCGTACAGAGATAAGAACTCAGCTTTGGCAAGTAGTGCCTGCCTGTCGTAAAAGACGACTAATGGGTAGGAGTCGAGAGGTGAAGAGTGTATGTGTGTGTGTGTGTGTGCGTGTGTGCGTGTGTGTGCGTGTGTAAGTGTGTGTGTGTGTGTGTGTGTGTCCCTTCGGCTCGCAGAGATAAGAAAACAGCGGTGGCAAGAAGGCCATGCCTGTCGTAAGGGGCGACTAATGGGTAGGAATCAAGGGGTGAAGAGTGTATGTGTGCGTGCGTGTGTGCGTGTGTGCGTGTGTGTATGCGTGTGTGCGTATGTGTGTGAGTGTGTGTGTGTCCGTTCGGCTCGCAGAGATAAGAACACGGCCGTGGCAAGAAGGCCATGCAAATCGTACGGGGCGACTAATGGGTAGGAGTCGAGAGGTGAAGAGTGTATGTGTGTGTGTGCGTGTGTGAGTAAGTGTGCGTGTGTGAGTATGTGTGTGTGTGTCCGTTTGGCTTGCAGAGATAAGAACACGGCCGAGGCAAGAAGGCCCTGCCTGTCGTAAGAGGCGACTAATAGGTAGGAGTCGAGAGGTGAAGAATGTATGTGTATGTGCGTGTGTGCGTGTTTGTGTGTGTGTGAGCGTATGTGTGTGTGCGTGTGGGCCTGCGTGTATGTGTGTCTGTTTGTGAGTGTGTGTGTGTATGTGTGTGTCCCTTCGGCTCGCAGAGATAAGAAAACAGCCGTGGCAAGATGGCCATGCAAATCGTACGGGGCGACTAATGGGTAGGAGTCGAGAGGTGAAGAGTGTATGTGTGTGTGTGCGTGTGTGAGTGTGTGTGTGCGTTTGTGAGTATGTGTGTGTGTGTCCGTTTGGCTTGCAGAGATAAGAACACGGTTGAGGCAAGAAGGCCCTGCCTGTCGTAAGAGGCGACTAATAGGTAGGAGTCGAGAGGTGAAGAATGTATGTGTGTGTGCGTGTGTGCGTGTTTGTGTGTGTGTGAGTGTATGTGTGTGTGCGTGTGGGCCTGCGTGTATGTGTGTCTGTTTGTGAGTGTGTGTGTGTATGTGTGTCTCCCTTCGGCTCGCAGAGATAAGAAAACAGCCGTGGCAAGAAGGCCATGCAAATCGTACGGGGCGACTAATGGGTAGGAGTCAAGGGGTGAAGAGTGTATGTGTGCGTGCGTGTGTGCGTGTGTGCGTGTGTGTATGCGTGTGTGCGTATGTGTGTGAGTGTGTGTGTGTCCGTTCGGCTCGCAGAGATAAGAACACGGCCGAGGCAAGAAGGCCCTGCCTATCGTAAGAGGCGACTAATAGGTAGGAGTCGAGAGGTGAAGAGTGCATGTGTGTGTGTGTGCGTGTGTGCGTGTGTGTGTGCGTGTGTGAGTAGGTGTGTGTGTGTCCGTTTGGCTTGCAGAGATAAGAATACGTCCGTGGCAAGAAGTCCCTGAATGTCGTAAGAGGCGACTAATGGGTAGGAGTCGAGACGTTAAGAGTGTATATGTGTGTGTGTGTGTGTGTAAGTGTGTGTGTGTCCGTTCGGCCCGCAGAGATAAGGATACGTCCGTGGCAAGAAGGCCCTGCCTGTCTTAAGAGGCGACTAATGGATAGGAGTCGAGAGGTGGATAGTGTGTGCGTGTGCGTGTGTGTGTGTGCGTGTGTGCCTGTGTGCGTAAAAGGTGGGAATAAGTATGTGTATGGGAGTGTGTGTGTGCAGTCGACTCGCAGAGATAAGAACACGACCGTGGCAAGAAGGCCCTGCCTGTCGTAAGAGGCGACTAATGGGTAGGAGTCGAGAGGTGAAGAGTGTATGTGTGTGTGTGTGCGTGTGTGCGTGTGTGTGCGTGTGTGAGTGTGTGTGTATGTGTGTGTGTTAGTTCGGCTTGCAGAAATAAGAACACGACCGAGGCAAGAAGGCTCTGCCTATCGTAAGAGGCGACTAATAGGTAGGAGTCGAGAGGTGAAGAGTGCATGTGTGTGTGTGCGTGTGTGCGTGTGTGTGTGCGTGTGTGAGTATGTGTGTGTGTTAGTTTGACTTGCAGAGATAAGAACACGGCCGAGGCAAGAAGGCCCTGCCTAACGTAAGAGGCGACTAATAGGTAGGAGTCGAGAGGTGAAGAGTGTATGTGTGTGTGTGCGTGTGTGCGTGTGTGCGTGTGTGTGTGCGTGTGTGAGTATGTGTGTGTGTCCGTTCGGCTTGTAGAGATAAGAACACGGCTGAGGCAAGAAGGCCCTGCCTGTCGTAAGAGGCGACTAATAGGTAGGAGTCGAGAGGTGAAGAATGTATGTGTATGTGCGTGTGTGCGTGTTTCTGTGTGTGTGAGTGTATGTGTGTGTGCGTGTGGGCCTGCGTGTATGTGTGTCTGTTTGTGAGTGTGTGTGTGTATGTGTGTGTCCCTTCGGCTCGCAGAGATAAGAAAACAGCCGTGGCAAGATGGCCATGCAAATCGTACGGGGCGACTAATGGGTAGGAGTCGAGAGGTGAAGAGTGTATGTGTGTGTGTGCGTGTGTGAGTGTGTGTGTGCGTGTGTGAGTATGTGTGTGTGTGTGTGTCCGTTTGGCTTGCAGAGATAAGAACACGGCCGAGGCAAGAAGGCCCTGCCTGTCGTAAGAGGCGACTAATAGGTAGGAGTCGAGAGGTGAAGAATGTATGTGTGTGTGCGTGTGTGCGTGTTTGTGTGTGTGTGAGTGTATGTGTGTGTGCGTGTGGGCCTGCGTGTATGTGTGTCTGTTTGTGAGTGTGTGTGTGTATGTGTGTCTCCCTTCGGCTCGCAGAGATAAAAAAACAGCCGTGGCAAGAAGGCCATGCAAATCGTAAGGGGCGACTAATAAGTAGGAGTCGAGAGCAGAAGAGTGTATGTGTGCGTGTGTGTGTGAGTGTGAGTGTGTGTGTGTGTATGTGTGTGTCCCTTCGGCTCGCAGAGATAAGAAAACAGCCGTGGCAAGAAGGCCATGCAAATCGTACGGGGCGACTAATGGGTAGAAGTCGAGAGGTGAAGAGTGTATGTGTGTGTGTGCGTGTGTGCGTGTGTGTGTGCGTGTGTGAGTATATGTGTGTGTTAGTTTGACTTGCAGAGATAAGAACACGGCCGAGGCAAGAAGGCCCTGCCTAACGTAAGAGGCGACTAATAGGTAGGAGTCGAGAGGTGAAGAGTGTATGTGTGTGTGTGTGCGTGTGTGCGTGTGTGCGTGTATGTGTGCGTGTGTGAGTATGTGTGTGTGTCCGTTCGGCTTGTAGAGATAAGAACACGGCCGAGGCAAGAAGGCCCTGCCTGTCGTAAGAGGCGACTAATAGGTAGGAGTCGAGAGGTGAAGAATGTATGTGTGTGTGCGTGTGTGTGTGTGAGTGTATGTGTGTGTGCGTCTGTGCGTGCGTGTCTGCGTGTGCGTGTGCGTGTGTGCGTACGTGTGTGCGTGTTTGTGTGTGTCTGTGAGTGTGTGTGTGTGTATGTGTGTGTGTCCCTTCGGCTCGCAGAGATAAGAAAACAGCCGTGGCAAGAAGGCCATGCAAATCGTACGGGGCGACTAATAAGTAGGAGTCGAGAGCAGAAGAGTGTATGTGTGCGTGTGTGTGTGAGTGTGAGTGTGTGTGTATGTGTGTGTCCCTTCGGCTCGCAGAGATAAGAAAACAGCTGTGGCAAGAAGGCCATGCAAATCGTACGGGGCGACTAATGGGTAGGAGTCAAGAGGTGAAGAGTGTATGTGTGCGTGCGTGTGTGCGTGTGTGTGTGTGAGTGTGTGTGTGTATGTATGCGTGTGTCCGTTCGGCTTGCAGAGATTAGAATACGGCCGAGGCAATAAGTTTATGCCTGTCGTAAGAGGCGACTAATGGGTAGGAGTCGAGAGGTGAAGAGTGTATTTGTGTGTGTGTGTGTGCGTGTGTGCGTGTGTGTGTGTTCGTTCGGCTCGCAGAGATAAGAACACGGCCGTGGCAAGAAGTCCCTGAATATCGTAAGAGTCGACTAATGGGTAGGAGTCGAGAGGTGAAGCGTGTATGTGTGTGTGTGTGTGTGTGTCTGTTCGGCTTGCAGAGATTAGAATACGGCCGAGGCAATAAGTTTATGCCTGTCGTAAGAGGCGACTAATGGATAGGAGTCGAGAGGTGGAGAGTGTGTGCGTGTGCGTGTCCGTGTGCGTGTGCGTGTGTGCGTGTGTTCCTATGTGCGTGTGTTTGTGTGTGCGTGTGTGTGTGTGTCCGTTCGGCTTTCAGAGATAAGAACACGGCCGGGGAAAGAAGGCCCTGCCTCTCGTAAGAGTCGACTAAAAGGTAGGGGTCGAGAGGTGAAGAGTGTATGTGTGTGTGTATGAGTGTGTGTGTGTGTGTCCGCTCGGCTCGCAGAGATATGAATACGGCCGTGGCAAGAAGGGCCTGCCTGTCTTAACAGGCGACTAATGGATAGGAGTGGAAAGGTGGAGAGTGTGTGCGTGTGCGTGTGTGTGTGCGTGGGTGCGTGTGTGTGCGTGTGTGCGTGAGTCTGTGTGTAAGTGTGTGTGTCCGTTCGGCTCGCAGAGATAAGAACACGGCCGTGGCAAGAAGGCCCTGCCTGTTATAAGAGGTGACTAATGGATAGGAGTTGAGAGGTAAAGAGTGTGTGCGTGTGGGTGTGCGTGTGCGTGTGTGCGTGTTTGCCTGTGTGCGTGTGTTTGTGTTGTGTGTGTGTGTGTGTGTCCGTTCGGCTTTCAGAGATAAGACACGGCCGTGGCAATAAGTCCCTGCTTGTCGTAAGAGGAGAATAATGGGTAGAAGTCGAGAGGTGAAGAGTGTATGTGTATGTGTGTGTGCGTGTGTGCGTGCGTGTGTGAGTGTGTGTGTATTTGTGTGTGTGTGAGTGTGTGTGTGTGCGGTCGGCTCGCAGAGATAAGAACACGGCCGTGGCAAGAAGGCGCTGCCTGTCGTAAGAGGCGACTAATGGGTAGGAGTCGAGAGGTGAAGAGTGTATGTGTGTGTGCGTGTGTGCGTGTTTGTGTGTGTATGAGTGTATGTGTGTGTGCGTGTGTACGTGCGTGTTTGCGTGTGTGTGTGTGAGTGTGTGTGTATGTGTGTGTGTGTCCCTTCGCTCGCAGAGATGAGAAAACGGCCGTGGCAAGAAGGCCCTGCCTGTCGTACGAGACGACTAATGGGTAGGAGTCGAGAGGTGAAGAGTGTATGTGTGTGTGTGTGCGTGTGTGGGTGTGTGTGCGTGTGTAAGTGTGTGTGTATGTGTGTGTGTGTGTGTCTGTTTGGCTTGCAGAGATAAGAATACGGCCGAGGCAAGAAGGCCCTGCCTCTTGTAAGGGGCGACTGATAAGTAGGAGTCGAGAGGTGAAGAGTGTATGTGTGTGTGTGCCTGTGTGCGTGTGTTTGTGTGTGTGTGCGTGTATGCGTGTGTGTGCGTGTGTGAGTGTGTGTGTATGTGTGTGTGTGTATGTGTGTGTGTCCCTTCGCTCGCAGAGATAAGAAAACAGCGGTGGCAAGAAAGCCATGCCTGTCGTAAGAGGCGACTAATGGATAGGAGTCGAGAGGTGGAGAGTGTGTGCGTGTGCGTGTGCGTGTGCGTGTGTAAGTATGTGTGTGTTCGTTCGGGTTGCAGAGATAAGAACACGGCCGTGGCAAGAATTCCCTGCCTGTATTAAGAGGAGAATAATGGGTAGGAGTCGAGAGGTAAAGAGTATATGTGTGTCTGTGCGTGTGTGCGTGCGTGTGTAAGTGTGTGTGTATGTGTGTGTGTCAGTGTGTGTGTCCGGTCGGCTCGCAGAGATGAGAACACAGCCGTGGCAAGAAGGCCCTGCCTGTCGTAAGAGGCGACAAATGGGTAGGAGTCGAGAGGTGAAGAATGTATGTGTCTGTGCGTGTGTGCGTGTTTGTGTGTGTATGAGTGTATGTGTGTGTGCGTGTGTACGTGCGTGTTTGCGTGTGTGTGTGTGTGAGTGTGTGTGTATGTGTGTGTGTGTCCCTTCGCTCGCAGAGCTGAGAAAACGGCCGTGGCAAGAAGGCCCTGCCTGTCGTACGAGACGACTAATGGGTAGGAGTCGAGAGGTGAAGAGTGTATGTGTGTGTGTGTGTGCGTGTGTGGGTGTGTGTGCGTGTGTAAGTGTGTGTGTATGTGTGTGTGTGTGTGTCTGTTTGGCTTGCACAGATAAGAATACGGCCGAGGCAAGAAGGCCCTGCCTCTTGTAAGGGGCGACTGATAAGTAGGAGTCGAGAGGTGAAGAGTGTATGTGTGTGTGTGCCTGTGTGCGTGTGTTTGTGTGTGTGTGTGTGTGTGCGTGTGTGTGTGTGTCCGTTCGGCTTGCAGAGATAAGAACACGGCCGAGGCAAGAAGGCCCTGCCTGTCGTAAGAGGCGACTAATAGATAGGAGTCGAGAGGTGAAGAATGTATGTGTGTGTGCGTGTGTGCGTGCGTGTGTTAGTGTGTGTGTTTGTGTGTGTCAGTGTGTGTGTGTGTGTCCGGTCGGCTCACAGAGATGAGAACACGGCCGTGGCAAGAAGGCCCTGCCTGTCGTAAGAGGCGACTAATGGGTAGGAGTCGAGAGGTGAAGAGTGTATGTGTGTGTGTGTGTGTGTGTGTGCGTGTGTGCGTGTGTGTGCGTGTGTAAGTGTGTGTGTGTGTATGTGTGTGTGTCTGTTTGGCTTGCAGAGATATAAATACGGCCGAGACAAGAAGGCCATGCTTGCTGTAAGGAGCGACTAATTGGTAGGAGTCGAGAGATATAGAGTGTATGTGTGTGTGTGTTTGTTCCTTTGTGTGTGCGTGTGTAAGTGTGTGTGTGTGTGTATGTATGTGTGTGTCCGTTCGGCTCACAGAGATAAGAACTCGGCCGTGGCAACAAGTTCCTGCCTGTCGTAAAATGCGACTAATGGGTAGGAGTCGAGAGGTGAAGAGTGTATGTGTGTGTGCGTGTGTGTGTGTGTGCGTGTGTGAGTAGGTGTGTGTCCGTTCGGCTCGCAGAGATTAGAATACGGCCGAGGCAATAAGTCCATGCCTGTCGTAAGAGGCGACTAATGGGTAGGAGTCGAGAGGTGAAGAGTGTATTTGTGTGTGTGTGTGCGTGTGTGCGTGTGTGTGTGAGTGTGTGCCTGTATGTGTGTGAGTGTGTGTGTGTGCGGTCGGCTCGCAGAGATAAGAACACGGCCGTGGCAAGAAGGCCCTGCCTGTCGTAAGAGGCGACTAATGGGTAGGAGTCGAGAGGTGAAGAGTGTATGTGTGTGTGTGTGCGTGTGTGCGTATGTGTGCGTGGGTAAGTGTGTGTGTATGTGTGTGTGTCTGTTTGGCTTGCAGAGATAAGAATACTGCCGAGGCAAGAAGGCCATGCTTGCTGTAAGGAGCGACTAATGGATAGGAGTCGAGAGATGAAGAGTGTACTTGTGTGTGTGCGTGTGTTCATTTGTGTGTACGTGTGTATGTGTTTGTGCGTGTGTAAGTGTGTGTGTGTGTATGGGTGTGTGTGTCCGTTCGGCTTGCATAGATAAGAATACGGCCGTGGCAAGAAGGCCATGCTTGCTGTAAGGAGCGACTAATTGGTAGGAGTCGAGAGATAAAAAATGTGTATGTGTGTGTGTGTTTGTTCCTTTGTGTGTGCGTGTGTAAGTGTGTGTGTGTATGTATGTGTGTGTCCGTTCGGCTCACAGAGATAAGAACTCGGCCGTGGCAAGAAGTTCCTGCCTGTCGTAAGATGCGACTAATGGGTAGGAGTCGAGAGGTGAAGAGTGTATGTGTGTGCGTGTGCGTGTGCGTATGTGCGTGTGTGTCTGCGTGTGAGCGTGCGTGTGTGTGTGAGTGTGTGTGTATGTCCGTTCGGCTCGCAGAGATAAGAACATGGCTGTAGCAAGAAGGCCCTGCCTGTTGTAAGGGGCGACTAATAGGTAGGAGTCGAGAGGTGAAGAGTGTATGTGTGTGCGTGTGTGCGTGTGTGTGCGCGTGTGTGAGTATGTGTGTGTGTCCGTTCGGCTTGCAGAGATAAGAATACGTCCGTGGCAAGAAGTCCCTGAATGTCGTAAGAGACGACTAATGGGTAGGAGTCGAGAGGTTAAGAGTGTATGTGTGTGCGTGTGTGAGTATGTGTGTGTGTCCGTTCGGCTTGCAGAGATAAGAACACGGCCGAGGCAAGAAGGCCCTGCCTGTCCTAAGAGGCGACTAATAGGTAGGAGTCGAGAGGTGGAGAGTGTGTGCGTGTGCGTGTGCGTGTGCGTGGGTGCGTCTATGTGTCTGCGTGTGAGCGTGCGTGTGTGTGTGAGTGTGTGTGTATGTCCGTTCGGCTCGCAGAGATAAGAACATGGCTGTAGCAAGAAGGCCCTGCCTGTTGTAAGGGGCGACTATTAGGTAGGAGTCGAGAGGTGAAGAATGTATGTGTGTGTGCGTGTGTGCGTGTGTGTGCGCGTGTGTGAGTATGTGTGTGTGTCCGTTCGGCTTGCAAAGATAAGAATACGTCCGTGGCAAGAAGTCCCTGAATGTCGTAAGAGGCGACTAATGGATAGGAGTCGAGAGGTGGAGAGTGTGTGCGTGTGCGTGTGGGTTTGCGTGTGTGCGTGTGTGCCTGTGTGCGTGTGTGCCTGTGTGCGTGTAAGTGTGTGTGTGCGGTCGGCTCGCAGAGATAAGAACACGGCCGTGGCAAGAAGGCCCTGCCTGTCGTAAGAGGCGACTAATGGGTAGGAGTCGAGAGGTGAAGAATGTATGTGTGTATGTGTGTGTGCCTGTGTGCGTGTGTAAGTATGTGTGTGTGTCGGTTTGGCTTGCAGAGATAAGAGCACGGCCGAGGCAAGAAGGCCCTGCCTGTCGTAAGAGGCGACTAATAGGTAGGAGTCGAGATGTGAAGAGTGTGTGCGTGTGCGTGTGCGTGTGTGCGTGTGTGTGTCTTTGTGTGAGCGTGCGTGTGTGTGTGAGTGTGTGTGTATGTCCGTTAGGCTCGCAGAGATAAGAACATGGCTGTGGCAAGAAGACCCTGCCTGTTGTAAGGGGCGACTAATAGGTAGGAGTCGAGAGGTAAAGAGTGTATGTGTGTGTGCGTGTGTGCGTGTGTGTGTGCGTGTGTAAGTATGTGTGTGTGTGTGTCCGTTCGGCTTGCAGAGATAAGAACACGGCCGAGGCAAGAAGGCCCTGCCTGTCGTAATAGGCGACTAATAGGTAGGAGTCGAGTGTCGCACGTGTGAGCGTGCGTGTGTGTGTGAGTGTGTGTGTATGTCCGTTCGGCTCGCAGAGATAAGAATACGTCTGTGGCAAGAAGTCCCTGAATGTCGTAAGAGGCGACTAATGGGTAGGAGTCGAGAGGTTAAGAGTATATGTGTGTGTGTGAGTGTGTGTGTGTCCGTTCGGCCTGCAGAGATAAGAATACGTCTGTGGCAAGAAGGCCCTGCCTGTCTTAAGAGGCGACTAATGGATAGGAGTCGAGAGATGGAAAGTGGGTGCGTGTGCGTGTGCGTGTGCGTGTGCGTGTGTGCGTGTGTGCGTGTAAGTGTGTGTGTATGTGTGTGTGTGAGTATGTGTGTGTGCGGTCGGCTCGCAGAGATAAGAACACGGCCGTGGCAAGAAGGCCCTGCCTGTCGTAAGAGGCGACTAATGGGTAGGAGTCGAGAGGTGAAGAGTGTATGTGTGTGTGTGTGCCTGTGTGCGTGTGTGTGCGTGTGTGAGTGTGTGTGTATGTGTGTGTGTCCGTTTGGCTGCGGAGATAAGAATACGGCCGAGGCAAGAAGGATCTGCCTCTTGTAAGGGGCGACTAATAAGTAGGAGTCGGGAAGTGACGAGTGTATGTGTGTGTGAGCGTGTGTGCGTGTGTGTGTGCGTGTGTGAGTATGTGTGTGTGTTAGTTCGGCTTGCAGAAATAAGAACGCGACCGAGGCAAAAAGGCCCTGCCTATCGTAAGAGGCGACTAATAGGTAGGAGTCGAGAGGTGAAGAGTGTATGTGTGTTTGCGTGTGTGCGTGTGTGTGTGCGTGTGTGAGTATTTGTGTGTGTCCGTTCGGCTTGCAGAGATAAGAACACGGCCGAGGCAAGAAGGCCCTGCCTTTCGTAAGAGGCGACTAATGGGTAGGAGTCGAGAGGTGAAGAGTGTATTTGTGTGTGTGTGTGTGTGTGTGTGTGTGTGCGTGCGTGTGTGTATCAGTGTGTGTGTCCGTTCGGCTCACAGAGGTAAGAACTCGGCCGTGGCAAGAAGTTCCTGCCTGTCGTAGGAGGCGACTAATGGGTAGGAGTCGACAGGTGAAGAGTGTATGTGTGTGTGTATGTGTGTGCGTATGTGTGTGCGTGTGTGAGTATGTGTGTGTGTTAGTTCGGCTTGCAGAAATAAGAACACGGCCGAGGCAAGAAGGCCCTGCCTATCGTAAGAGGCGACTAATAGGTAGGAGTCGAGAGGTGAAGAGTGTATGTGTGTGTGTGTGCCTGTGTGCGTGTGTGTGTGTGTGTGTGTGCGTGTGTGAGTATGTGTGTGTGTCCGTTCGGCTTGCAGAGATAAGAACACGGCCGAAGCAAGAAAACCCTGCCTGTCGTAAGAGGCGACTAATAGGTAGGACTCGAGAGGAGAAGAGTGTATGTGTGCGTGCGTGTGTGCATGTGTGTGTGTGTGAGTATGTGTGTATGTGTGTCCCTTTAGTTCGCAGAGATAAAAATACAGCCGTGGTAAGAAGGCCATGCCTGTCGTAAGAGGCGACTAATGGGTAGGAG
The DNA here is from genome assembly GCF_040954645.1 of Diabrotica undecimpunctata. Lineage (NCBI taxonomy): Eukaryota > Metazoa > Arthropoda > Insecta > Coleoptera > Chrysomelidae > Diabrotica > Diabrotica undecimpunctata. The sequence goes on from NW_027311886.1 coordinate 2,289,273, forward strand.
TCGAGAGGTGAAGAGTGTATGTGTGTGTGTATGAGTGTGTGTGTGTGTGTCCGCTCGGCTCGCAGAGATATGAATACGGCCGTGGCAAGAAGGGCCTGCCTGTCTTAACAGGCGACTAATGGATAGGAGTGGAAAGGTGGAGAGTGTGTGCGTGTGCGTGTGCGTGTGCGTGTGCGTGGGTGCGTGTGTGTGCGTGTGTGCGTGAGTCTGTGTGTAAGTGTGTGTGTCCGTTCGGCTCGCAGAGATAAGAACACGGCCGTGGCAAGAAGGCCCTGCCTGTTATAAGAGGTGACTAATGGATAGGAGTTGAGAGGTAAAGAGTGTGTGCGTGTGGGTGTGCGTGTGCGTGTGTGCGTGTTTGCCTGTGTGCGTGTGTTTGTGTTGTGTGTGTGTGTGTGTGTCCGTTCGGCTTTCAGAGATAAGACACGGCCGTGGCAATAAGTCCCTGCTTGTCGTAAGAGGAGAATAATGGGTAGAAGTCGAGAGGTGAAGAGTGTATGTGTATGTGTGTGTGCGTGTGTGCGTGCGTGTGTGAGTGTGTGTGTATTTGTGTGTGTGTGAGTGTGTGTGTGTCAGTGTGTGTTTGTGTGTGTATGTGTGCGTGTGTGCGTGCGTGTGTGTGTTAGAGTGTTGTAATAAATAATCTTCACTTATCGTCTTGTATGGTAGATTTATTTAAAACACTAGATACTCATAGTTTAGTTTATTAGAATCAAGTACAATACTAAATAGTACTCAGTTGACGTTGACTAACTTAGACCGTTCTCTTGATTCTTCATTCTTAACTACATTGATAATAATCCTAATCCCGTGATTTCCCGCTATTTACCTCCCATGCGCTTGTTGATATATTACGTTTGTTATTTGTTAATTGATACACGTTATTTAATAATCTTTTGACTACATTGCAAATTTCACTAGGTCAGAGTGTGTCCTCGTTACAACGATATTTTCAATGTAGTAAACAAACAATATATTTTTGCAAATGTGTGTCACGTTAATAAAAAGATTACTTGAATCTGATGCTTAATTAAATCCCGTTACTCCCTATCCCTCAGAAGAAAAATTTTCTGAGTGCTGTTCGTTTTCAATCAATTACATGAACTGTTTTTACTCTTCCCTTCCGGAAGAAGAAAATTTTTCGTGTCATCATCAACTGATTACTGTACATATATACATTATTTACATTCAATATTTACATATACATATTTATAGAATTATATACAAATTTTTGGTACATATTTCCTTATATCTAAAAAAATTTAGTAACCTAACCTAACCTAACCTCAGCATATTATAAGGTTACCCAAATTGTTCCCTTATAATATGCTATCTGGTATCCTTCATTATGCCTTACTGGTATATTAATTTAATATTTTACGTACGTTTTTTCTTACCTTACGTTAAATCATTTAGATTATATTACCTTATATTACCACCTATTATGTGGTTGATTACATATTATATCTTACCCCCTATTATGTGGTTGATTACATATTATATCTTACCCTTTATTATGTTATTATGTATTATATCTTACCCCCTATTATGTGCACATAATATTTACAATAACCTTTACATATTTTAAATAATAAATAAAAATTTATAATAATAAAATCTTATATTAATTCTTGTATTAATTCTTGCATTAATTCTTGCATTAATTCTTGCATTAATTCTTGGTACCAAGTAATAGTTCTGTTTTCACTTTTCATATACACTATTAATAACTTTGACATCTCACAATAAAGTTTTGTCGTTTTATTCATTTATTCATTTATCCCTATTTCTTTTGTTTAACTACTACTATACAGTCCAACATTTTTCTTTTTGTTATACACATTTTAAATATATATATTGTCCGAACTTAAAACTATATTTACACATTATATTCATTTAAATATATTTTTATATATTATTTGCATTCAAAAGTACATGTATATATTACGAGTATATTCATTGACTCTAATTGTAGCAAAGTATTGTTTCCTTAATAATTATTATTCTAGCTATAAACTTTGTGCCTTGGTCTGCTATTATTTTTCTGGGTACTCCATACCTCAAGATAAATTTTTCTACCAATGATTTGGCTACTGTTTTGGCTTATTTTATTTTTTATTACATATTCTTCTACGTAGTTGCTTAATTCGCATTGTACGTCAATATATCTGTTTCCATTTTCATCCATGTACATTTTCATGGGTTCCTTGTTTATGATTTAGTGCTTATGCCTTTGGCAGTCGTCGCATCTCTTCACATTTCACATATTTCTCAACATTTCTTCGTAATTCGTTCCACAAATAGTATTAACTTATATTTCTGTATTTAACATATCCTATTTATTCTTCCATATCCTTCCTGTAACATGTGGAAGTCATTAATTATAACTCTTCTTGATCTGCTTATCTTGTACTATATTATGTATTGATTGTATTATGTTTATCTTGTACTATACAAGCTTTTATACTTTCCTTAAAAAAATTATTATTTTTCTCTTCGTATTTCATTAAAAATTGGTTGATTCTTTTTTCATCTCGTTTTATTCTCATTTCATTATAATCTTCTGCACTCACGTTTGTGAGCCAAAATCTCACCAAGTCTCTCCGAGGGTCTTGATATTTCCTCTTGCATCGTAAATAAAATTTTAAATATACGGATCTTACTAATAAAATATTTAACCTGGTCAGTTATATTTTAATTATTTCAAGTTTATGGACATGCTTACTACGTACATTCAAACTATATCAAATATCATACTATTAACCTAATGTCATTATGTAATGTTTTTATGACTAATACTGTGTTTGCTTTCGTAATGAAATTATTATATTTATGGTTTTTTGTTTGTTTATTGTTTGGTTTCTCGTCTTTTACAAACTAACTTTTGCTTGTACATCTGGGTCTTTTCCAAAATAAAAACATCTGCATATTTTGCATTTTTTTTTCGATGGGCCGTTTTCTTCCAATATTGATAGTTTTTACTGTGCTTAATAGTTGTTCGACTCTTTTTTACTCTTTGCCGTGTTTCTTCCATATAAAATATATAAAAATTTTTCCTGGTTTACACACATACACACACACTCACACACACACACGCACACACGCACGCACAAATACATTCTTCACCTCTCGACTCCTACCCATTAGTCGCCCCTTACGACTGGCATGGCTTTCTTGCCACAGCTGTTTTTTTTATCTCTGCGAGCCGAAGACACACACACACACATACACACACACACACACTCACAAACACACACACACACGCAAACAGGCACGCACACACGCACACACACACGCACACACACACGCATACACGCACACACACATACAATCTTCACCTCTCGACTCCTACCTATTAGTCGCCTCTTACGATAGGCAGGGCCTTCTTGCCTTGGACAAGTTCTTACCTCTGCAAGCTGAACTAACACACACACATACTCACACACGCACACACACACGCACACACGCACACACACATACACTCTTCACCTCTCGACTCCTACCTATTAGTCGCCCCTTACAACAGGCAGGGTCTTCTTGCCTTGGCCGTATTATTATCTCTGCAAGCCTGACGGACACACACACATACACACACACTCACACACGCACACACACACGCACACACGCACACACACACATACACTCTTCACCTCTCGACTCCTACCTATTAGTCGCCCCTTACAACAGGCAGGGTCTTCTTGCCTTGGCCGTATTATTATCTCTGCAAGCCTGACGGACACACACACATACACACACTCACACAAGCACACACACGCACACACGCACACACACACATACACTCTTCACCTTTCGACTCCTACCCATTTGTCGCCTCTTACGACAGGCAGGGCCTTCTTGCCACGGCCATGTTCTTATCTCTGCGAGCGGAACAAGCATACACACACACTCATACACACATGCACGCTCACACGCAGACACACACACACGCACACGCACACGCACACGCACACACTCTCCACCTCTTGACTCCTATCCATTTGTCACCTCTTAAGACAGGCAGAGCCTTCTTGACTCGGCCATATTCTTATCTTTGCAAGCCGAACGGACACACACACTTACACACACACGCACGCACACACGCACACATACACACACAAACACTCACACATGCACAAACACACGCACACACGTACACACGCACACACACACACACACACACACACACACACACACACACACACACACAGATACACTCTTCACCTCTCGACTCCTACCCATTAGTCGCCTCTTACGACAGGCAGGAACTTCTTGCCACAGCCGTGTTCTTATCTCTGAAAGCCGAAAGGACACAGACACACACGCGCACACAAACACACGCACACAGGCACACACGCACACACGCACACGCTCACGCACTCGCACACACTCTCCACCTCTCGACTCCTACCCATTAGTCGCCTCTTATTATATCTCTTATTATTATAAATTTTTATTTATTATTTAAAATATATAAAGGTTATTGTAAATATTATGTGCACATAATAGGGGGTAAGATATAATACATAATAACATAATAAAGGGTAAGATATAATATGTAATCAACCACATAATAGGTGGTAATATAAGGTAATATAATCTAAATGATTTAACGTAAGGTAAGAAAAAACGTACGTAAAATATTAAATTAATATACCAGTAAGGCATAATGAAGGATACCAGATAGCATATTATAAGGGAACAATTTGGGTAACCTTATAATATGCTGAGGTTAGGTTAGGTTAGGTTACTAAATTTTTTTAGATATAAGGAAATATGTACCAAAAATTTGTATATAATTCTATAAATATGTATATGTAAATATTGAATGTAAATAATGTATATATGTACAGTAATCAGTTGATGATGACACGAAAAATTTTCTTCTTTCGGAAGGGAAGAGTAAAAACAGTTCATGTAATTGATTGAAAACGAACAGCACTCAGAAAATTTTTCTTCTGAGGGATAGGGATGTAACGGGATTTAATTAAGCATCAGATTCAAGTAATCTTTTTATTAACGTGACACACATTTGCAAAAATATATTGTTTGTTTACTACATTGAAAATATCGTTGTAACGAGGACACACTCTGACCTAGTGAAATTTGCAATGTAGTCAAAAGATTATTAAATAACGTGTATCAATTAAGAAATAACAAACGTAATATATCAACAAGCGCACGGGAGGTAAATAGCGGGAAATCACGGGATTAGGATTATTATCAATGTAGTTAAGAATGAAGAATCAAGAGAACGGTCTAAGTTAGTCAACGTCAACTGAGTACTATTTAGTATTGTACTTGATTCTAATAAACTAAACTATGAGTATCTAGTGTTTTAAATAAATCTACCATACAAGACGATAAGTGAAGATTATTTATTACAACACTCTAACACACACACGCACGCACACACGCACACATACACACACAAACACACACTGACACACACACACGCTCGCACACACACACACACACACACACACACAAATACACTCTCCACCTCTCGATTTCTACCCATTAGTCGCCTCTTACGACAGGCATGGCCTTCTTGCTTCGGTTGTATTCTAATTTCTGCAAGCCGAAAGAACACACACATACATACACACACACACACTTACACACGCACAAACACATACACACGTACACACAAACGAACACACGCACACACACACACACGTACACTCTTCATCTCTCGACTCCTACCCATTAGTCGCTCCTTACAGCAAGCATGGCCTTCTTGCCACGGACGTATTCTTATCTCTGCGAGCAGAAGGGATACACACACACACATACACACACATACTTACACACACACGCACACACGCACACACACATACACTCTTCACCTCTCGACTCCTACCCATTAGTCGCCTCTTACGACAGGCATGGCCTTCTTACCACGGCTGTATTTTTATCTCTGCGAACTGAAGGGACACTCATACACACACACTCACACACACACACATGCACACACGCACGCACACATACACTCTTCTCCTCTCGACTCGAAGACACGAAGACACACACACACATACACACACACACACACACTCACAAACACATACACACAGGCAAACACGCACGCACACACGCACACACACACGCACACACGCACGCACACACGCACACACACATACACTCACACACACACACGCACACACGCACACACACATACATTCTTCACCTCTCGACTCCTACCTATTAGACGCCTCTTACGATAGGCAGGGCCTTCTTGCCTCGGTCAAGTTCTTATCTCTGCAAGCCGAACTAACACACACACATACTCACACACGCACACACACACGCACACACGCACACACACATACACTCTTCACCTCACGACTCCTACCCATTAGTCGCCTCTTACGACACACACACGTGTGTGCGTGTGTGTGTGCGTGTGTGCGTGCGTGTTTGCCTATGTGTGTGTGTTTGAGTGGTAAGAAGGATCTGCCTCTTGTAAGAGGCGACTAATAGGTAGGAGTCGAGAGGTGAAGAGTGCATGTGTGTGAGTGTGCGTGTGTGCGTGTGTGTGTGCGTGTGTGAGTATGTGTGTGTGTCCGTTCGGCTTGCAGAGATAGGAACACGGCCGAGGCAAGAAGGCCCTGCCTGTCGTAAGAGGCGACTAATAGGTAGGAGTCGAGAGGTGAAGAATGTATGTGTGTGTGCGTGTGTGCGTGTTTGGGTGTGTGTGAGTGTATGTGTGTGTGCGTGTGGGCCTGCGTGGCTGTGTGTGTGTTTGTGAGTGTGTGTGTGTATGTGTGTGTCCCTTCTGCTCGCAGAGATAAGAAAACAGCCGTGGCAAGAAGGCCATGCAAATCGTACGGGGCGACTAATGGGTAGGAGTCGAGAGGTGAAGAGTGTATGTGTGTGTGTGCGTGTGTGCGTGTGTGTGTGCGTGTGTGAGTATGTGTGTGTGTGTCCGTTCGGCTTGCAGAGATAAGAACACGGCCGAGGCAAGAAGGCCCTCCCTGTCGTAAGAGGCGACTAATAGGTAGGAGTCGAGTGGTGAAGAATGTATGTGGGTGTGCGTGTGTGCGTGTGTGTGTGTGAGTGTATGTGTGTGTGCGTCTGTGCGTGCGTGTGTGCGTGTGCGTGTCCGTGTGTGCGTACGTGTGGTCGTGTTTGTGTGTGTTTGTGAGTGTGTGAGTATGTGTGTGTGTTAGTTCGGCTTGCAAAAATAAGAACACGACCGAGGCAAGAAGGCCCTGCCTATCGTAAGAGGCGACTAATAGGTAGGAGTCGAGAGATGAAGAGTGCATGTGTGTGTGCGTGTGTGCGTGTGTGTGTGCGTGTGTGAGTATGTGTGTGTGTTAGTTCGGCTTGCAGAGATAAGAACTTGACCGAGGCAAGAAGGCCCTGCCTATCGTAAGAGGCGTCTAATAGGTAGGAGTCGAGAGGTGAAGAATGTATGTGTGTGTGCGTGTGTGCGTGTGTGTCTGTGTGTGTGAGTGTATGTGTGTGTGCGTGTGTGCGTGCGTGTGTGCGTGTGTGTGTGCGTGTGTGCGTGCGTGTTTGCCTGTGTGTGTGTGTTTGTGAGTGTGTGTGTGTGTGTGTGTATGTGTGTGTGTGTCTTCGTCTCGCAGAGATAAGAACACAACCGCGGCAAGAAAGCCATGCCAGTCGTAAGGGGCGACTAATGGGTAGGAGTCGAGAGGAGAAGAGTGTATGTGTGCGTGCGTGTGTGAGTATGTGTGTGCGTGTGTGAGTATGTGTGTGTGTTAGTTCGGCTTGCAGAGATAAGAACTTGACCGAGGCAAGAAGGCCCTGCCTATCGTAAGAGGCGACTAATAGGTAGGAGTCGAGAGGTGAAGAGTGCATGTGTGTGTGCGTGTGTGCGTGTGTGTGTGCGTGTGTGAGTATGTGTGTGTGTTAGTTCGGCTTGCAGAGATAAGAACTTGACCGAGGCAAGAAGGCCCTGCCTATCGTAAGAGGCGACTAATAAGTAGGAGTCGAGAGGTGAAGAGTGCATGTGTGTGTGAGTGTGCGTGTGTGTGTGCGTGTGTGAGTATGTGTGTGTGTTAGTTCGGCTTGCAGAGATAAGAACTTGACCGAAGCAAGAAGGCCCTGCCTGTCGTAAGAGGCGACTAATAGGTAGGAGTCGAGAGGAAAAGAGTGTATGTGAGCGTGCGTGTGTGCATGTGTGTGTGTGTGAGTGTGTGTGTATGTGTGTCCCTTCGGTTCGCAGAGATAAAAATACAGCCGTGGTAAGAAGGCCATGCCTGTCGTAAGAGGCGACTAATGGGTAGGAGTCGAGAGGTGAAGAGTGTATGTGTGTGTGCGTGTGTGCGTGTGTGTGTGCGTGTGTGAGTATGTGTGTGTGTTAGTTCGGCTTGCAGAGATAAGAACTTGACTGAGGCAAGAAGGCCCTGCCTATCGTAAGAGGCGACTAATAGGTAGGAGTCGAGAGGTGAAGATTGTATGTGTGTGTGTGCGTGTGTGCGTGTGTGTGTGCGTGTGTGTGTTAGTTCGGCTTGCAGAGATAAGAACTTGACTGAAGCAAGAAGGCCCTGCCTGTCGTAAGAGGCGACGAAGAAAGAACGATCTAAATTAGTTTCTTCACAAAAAAGAGGACGTGTTCCCTTAACTTCAGCACAATTTGCCAGACATTACCCCTATTTGAAAATTACTAATTTTATTTTCGCCACTTTGCTTATAATATATTATAGGCAACCGCTCTTACACGTCCTGAATTATTTAAATTTTGATAAAATAGAGGTGGGACTTTCTACTTTAAATTTGGAACGTAACAACACCTTCCTTTCCCAGAGAGAAATTTACGAGGAAAAACTAGACAAAGAAAATTTTCCCTCGCGCTAGCGACGCACTACCTAAACTCCGAGCGAAGTCCACAACACAATCATCATCCACACCGTCTTCACCATGCGCAAGTACTTGGACAACGAAAGACATACCAATCTCAAACCACACGCACAAAGCAACAACTTACTTACAACACTTACTCCACTTCCACACAACAGTCATCTCTCATCGTATGAGATCAAGTAGAATAGTTTCAAATTCCAACGTCAATCTGACAACACTGATTAGGTCGGTTACTGGATGTTGCCCTTATTCGCGACCTCCCAGCTCTGGGGCATCGCTAGTACTTCACTATACCTCGCATAATATGAGTCCATAAGAAACTCTCCACCATTCCACTCTTACTGATACTGCGAGAAACATCTACCGAAACAGTAGTGTAATTCCAATTGTTCATTAAAATAAAAATGAGATAGGTCTTTCAGAATTTAAATCCGTATACAAAGAAATTTAGTGAATCATCCAAAACTAAGCTTTTATCCAACAAGATTCACTAAAACATAATTATGTGGCTTCGAAAAAATCCCAATTAAATAGAATGGCTTACTAACATCAAAACAAATCCCAACGCCATATCATCGAAGACAACATATTTCTGACCAAAGCTAAGTGACATTCAATTCCATAAATCAAAAGAAATTAGGGCTACCGCAACCCTACGACTTCGTATTGGCTACCTAACACAAAAAAAAAACGAATCGGTTGACCATCCAAATACATCCTAAGAACCGATCATAGCCAACACTCAGTCATCCTTCACGGACAAAACAAAAAAAAATAAATACAACCAATTTCAGAAGACTAACTAAATTTACTTAGACTAGACAAAACTTTTGCTAGTCCGTTCTACTCCGACCTAAATCCTATCGGGATCACCAGTCGGGTTACTAATCCTTAAATCCTTAATATTCCAAATACCTTGATCCTTGCCATTTTCATCCTCTAAACTATATGTCCAGGGGGAAACTTTCTTCTTCACGAAGTAGGGTCCTATCCATCTAGGAGCTAACTTTTTCGTGAAATATTTAGCGGCATCTGACAACACAAAATTTCTCCGCCATACTGACTGATGGGGCTGAAATTCCTCTGGACGTCTCCGTAGATTATAGGTCTTCTCACACTTAGCCGAAGCTTTATCTAAACGTTTTCTAACATCAACAAATAATTCCTGGAGTCCACGCGATCGATTATATCCCATTTTAGCTACTTCGTCCTCTGGGTCTCCGAGTTTGTCCTTTCGGGAAAAATCTCGTCCATCCACTACCATCTTCCGACCGAAATTTATGAAGTAGGGATCTTGACCAGTCGACTCGTGGTATGCAGTGCGCGTAGCACATGCTAGTTTGGCCAAATTTTCATCCCACTTCCTATGGTTGTCAGCTATATAAGTTGCCATCATTGTTTTAAGGGTTCGGTTATAGCGTTCAGATGGATTGCACTGTGGATGATACAACGCATTATAACGAACTGAGACACCATAGGTTTCCATCATTTTCTTGAAAATACCCGAAGTATACTGGACACCATTATCACATAGTAACAGACGTGGAACTCCAAATACGAGAAAAACTTCTTCTTCTATTTTCTTAACGACATGCACGGCTTTTGAGGATCGCAACGGAAATACCAAAGAAAATTTACTAAACACATCCATTACCACTAAGATAAACTTATAGCCTTGAGTTGATCTTGGGAAAGGTCCCATAAGATCGGTTGCTACTATCTCCCAAGGTTGAGTAGCTTTAGGTTGAGGAGTCATAAAGCCTTTGGGCTTACCTTGTTCCACCTTATGCATGGCATACAGTGAGCAACGTCCAACGTAACGAGACACATCACTCCGCAGTTTCGGCCAAAAATACTTCTCGTTAATACGCTTATAAGTTTTCAGGATCCCCATATGACCTGCTAAAGGACTATCATGACACAACTTCAGCACTTCCAATCGTTGACCCTTAGGAACGACTTCCTTCCAATTGTCCACTTCCTCGACCAAAAATCCATGACTAAGACGGATGTATTTATAAAGTTTGCCACCAGACATTCTCCACTGAGGATACTTCAAGGGATTAGACTCGATTTTTCTACAAAGTTTATCATACCAACTATCACCACTAGGAAGCGGTACAACCTCTTCAACCATATCAAGCACGGGAACTGACCGAGATAACAAATGGGGGACAACATGTTCTTTTCCTTTCCGATGCACAATCTTAAAGTCATATTGTTGCAATCTTACCGCCCATCGAGCTAATCTTCCAGTAGGATCCTTCAAATTTTCAAGCCATACGAGAAATGCGTGATCAGTCACGACCGTAAACGGAACACCCTCCAAATAAGGACGCAGTTTTTCGACTGCCCATAACACAGCTAAACATTCCCGTTCCGTCGTGGAAAAATTCCTTTCTTGACGCGTTAGTGATCTGCTCAGGAAACTAATTACTTCGTCACCATCCGGGCCTGGCTGCAATAACACGGCGCCCACTCCATATCCTGAGGCATCACATTGGACAACAAAAGGCAAATTGTAGTCAGGACAATTAAGTATCGGAGCAGAAACTAGACATTCTTTTATTTTCTGAAAAGATTCTTCACAACTCGGGGTCCAATTGAATTTTCTTCCTTTCTTCAATATCGCTGTAATTGGAGCTAGTAGTGTCGCAAAGGAAGGAATAAATCTTCGATACCAGGAAAATGTGCCTATGATGCTACGAACTTCCTTGACGGATGTGGGTGTTGGGATACGTAGCATAGCCTTGACCTTATCACCATCAACATGTAGTCCATTCCTATCAACCACATGACCCAAATACTTTAGTTCCGGTCTACAAAATTGACATTTATCCCAGCTAACGGTTAACTTAGCTTCTCTCAAGCGTCTAAAGACTTCCTCTAAGATCCTTACATGTTCTTCAATAGACTTTGTCACGATGACCACGTCATCCAAGTAAGTAAAAACATAGGGTTCCAACTCCGGACCGAGGACACGATCTATCAACCTCTGCCATGTAGCCGGGGCATTATGTAATCCAAAAGGCATTCTGCAAAACTGAAAAAGACCTTGACCAGGAACCGTAAAAGCAGTATAAGGCCTGGAAGCCTTAGCAACAGGTACCTGCCAATACGCCGACTTAATGTCTATGGTGGAAAGATAATGCGCGTTCTTCAATTTATTTAAAATATTAGAGATGTACGGTAATGGGTAGCCATCCCTCTCTGTTACGGCATTAAGCTTTCGATAGTCTACGCAGAACCTCCATTTTGGTTCTTCACCTTCTGGAACCTTTTTCTTCACCAAGAGAATCGGGGACGACCAAGCACTATTCGATCGCTCCACTACACCTTTCGCCAACATATCTTCTAGCTCTTTATCAATATGGCTTTGGATTACTGGGGATACAGGATGGTAACGTTGTTTTATGGGTGCAGATTTACAAACAATCACATGCTCAGTGACATCAGTACAACCAAGAGAAGTGCCCATTAGTTCACGACTTCTATTAATAACTTCCTCCAATTGCGACTTCTCTGCATCGGTCAAAATAGTTTGACCTCGGAGATGATTCACTGAACCTACCATTGCTGGAGCGTCCGAAAAATACCATTAGTTATGCCTCAAATCTGGAACGATACCCATAACACGCCAAAAATCAGATCCTAAAATCAGAATGTGCGGTACGTCCAAAATAACTAATACTGGCAAGACACGCAAGCGATCCCTAACCATGAAAGGTACTAAACATTCCCCCAACGATTCACACATCTGACCATTCGCCACTCTACAAACGGTCGGTCTTCTTCGAAGTATACAACTCTAAACCCAAGTTTTGTAAAAATTTCCAACCAGTTCTTCCTACAATGGTCTTTGAAGCACCAGAATCCAATAATCCCAAAATTTCCTTTCCTAAGACTTTAACTTTCAAATATGGACGTTCATCTCCTTCGGAATGATGTAAAATAAAGTCTAAAATAGGACGTAGGTTGGTCGAGTCAACGTCGGCAACACCTCTTCGACCAGTTAGGTGCGCTTCCTTCCGTTTCCCGAATTACACGAAGGACAAGTTCTGACTGTAAACCCTTCTTTCTTACACTTAAAACAGTGAACAGCCTCCTTCTTCATTAGACACCCTACTGCCTTATGGCCTGACTTATTACAACGATAACAGATTAAAGTCCTAAACTTTCCTCTAGCCGACTCCGATTCGGATGAAGCAACAGGACCCTCACTAACACTACTAAAACTTTCAGCATCCACACTGATATAAGCTAGGTCCTTTTCCAAAGTATTCATTTTCCTACTATTCGGTTCAACATAGTTCCTAATACAATCACGTCTTTCCTCCATACTGCGACATAGAACACGAAGTTCCTCCAAGGTACCTGGCAAAGGATCACGTAATCTATCTTGATAGAACGGATGCAAATTCCTAATAACTATAGACAATTTAACTTCCTCTGGAACATGACAACGCAAGCGATTAAAGTAACTATTCATTATTGCCAAGTAAACTCCAATAGTCTCAGACGAATGCTGAGTTCTCCTCCGAAGCTCTTCAAAAAGCGCTTCCCCATGGTGAGCTGACAGGTACTCCCTACGAAACTCTTCAACTAATTCAGCCCAACTCCCTACACGTAGACGAACATCTTTATAAAACTGATAGGCTTTATCCGAAAATAAATCTATACCTGATTCCAAAAGTATACTATCTGGTACATGACGAGCGAGACTCAATTCATTCACCATCTCAAAAAATGCAGAAATAGACATACCCCTAGCAGAACCTGAAAACTTTTCTATTCCCCATTTATGGGGAAGTATCATCCCAGAAGAAAAACTAGAGACAGACCCTGAAAGAACATTATTACCAGCTTGTGACATTGCTCCAGGAGAAGAAGCATGAACTTGTCCTACCCCTGCCTGAAAAGACTGATTTAAAACCGAAATCACATCGAGCGCTACTGGTACCGAACCAGATCCGATTGGATGCTGCTTATCATGTAAATCCTGTGACAACTTCAAAATCTCAGCAAGAAAGTCTGACTTAACAACCTGGGTTGCGTCTGCATCATCACCTGTTGGCAATACCATAAGATCAATTCTCCCCAAGACATGGTTAATCTGTGTCCGCAATCTCAAGGACTCAGCACAAGTAGGAGTTCCGGCAAACTTTCCAACAGCCGTATTCAGCTCTGCAAGTTTAGTCTCGATTGCAGTTTTATCCTCTGAAAAGGTGAATGGGTGCTCAGGATATCTAAAGCTTTCATTTGCTGCCTCACGACTAAGTGCATCAGACAGACTAGACCTCATAGACTCAACAGTGCCAGTAGACACTCCACGAATTTTGAGTTCATATTCCAGTTCCTCTTTCCTTAAGTAGTTGGGTACAAGTTTTCGCACCATCTTGCCAAAGTTCAAAATTTAAAAAAAATGTATCAACCGAAAGGAGCAAATATTCAAACAAAATCAAGATATAAGTAAAAATATTAACACACAGGTACAGTTTACTTTATTAATGGGAGCAAACCAAAAGCAAAATAAAAGTAATAGTCGCTTTATTCAATCTATAAAATTTCACAAAAGATTTTCAAAATTTCATTGTTTCAGAACAAATTACAAGTCACAACATAATCTCAAAAAAAGATTTTACATTCCCTAACATAAGTAAGTTAAACCACAATGTAGAATTTCGAAGTCAACTTCTCAAAAAAATAAATTTGAACTCCAACTGAAATAGAAATATTTCAAAGTCCTAATATATCCATAATTCTTCTAAGTTCCACAACACCACTTCAAAGTATCTTCTTTTAAGTTCCATTTTTGGCTTCTTCCAACTTCACGTCACACAAAAAAAACTAGTAAGCACTTCTTGGCATACACTTCCACTAAACACGAAGTTCTAAGACTACTACTAAGTGCAAAACCAGTGGTAAAGTAAATAAATCAAAGTTAGTCAATTAAAGCCCAAACACGTTAGGTTAACTAATTAAGAGGAATCTACACAAGGGGTTGACAAAAAAAGGTTAATTAATTAAGGGCCCCACGTTGGGCGCCAAAATATGTGGCGTACAAAACCGAATCTATATAAAAAAATTACAAATTGTACCAAACATAAATCAGACGTACACCCCGAAAGAAAAGTACTATACGGTGACAGTCTGGGAATGGCTCGCGGCTAGACAAAACAGTGGAGATGGTCGTGCGGTCCACAAAACAAAAAAAAATCCGAAGTTATATCAGGGGCGCCAGGTAAATTGGCCCACAGCCTTCCCTACGTTACTATTCAATAAACCACCAACTTACCAATAGGTTTACTACTAAAATACTAAGTAACAGTATACAACCTGAATAAATAAAAAAAAATAAATGAAATTGTCAGATTAGAATTTAGTCAATTTTAATAAATAGATTCCCAAGATAGTTGAAAATAAATACATATTACAATATTATTTAACTTTACCATAGGCTTAATAAAAAAATAATATAAAAATGCGGCTTCTACTTGCCTAACAAAAATTCATAAGTTATTTCTATTTAACAGAACAAAATGAAAGGTAAGACGTATAAAAAGTACCGGACGCTAAGGGGTGTGCGGTTCAATACCAACCAAAAAAAAAATAATTACCGCAAATAGGACACCACGTGAGCTCAAGTGCGTGCGCAGAAAATAATATAAAAAAATAAATCTCAAATATATAACCCCCCCTTAGACGCAGTTTACAAAATTAAAATAGGTATGTGTAAATATTTAATTAATAAAATAAACCGCAAATAATCTTTAAAAAAAACTGTTAAAGTATTTGTAAATATGAAAATAAAAACTAACAGCAAATAATATTTAAAAAAAAACTATTGTATCCCGCAAACAAATTAGACGGTGCTTAAATCTTCCGTTGAAAATTAATTATCGATCCATACCTCGAATTTTCATATACTTCACCGCGTGGAATACCAGTTATAGTATGTGTGTGTGCCCTTCGCTCGCAGAGATGAGAAAACAGCGGTGGCCTGTCGTAAGAGGCGACTAATGGATAGGAGTCGAGAGGTGGAGAGTGTGTGCGTGTGCGTGTGTGTGTGTGTGTGCGTGTGTGTGTCCGTTCGGCCTGCAGAGATAAGAACACGGCCGTGGCAAGAAGTCCCTGCCTATCGTAAGAGGAGAATAATGGGTAGAAGTCAAGAGGTGAAGAGTGTATGTGTGTGTGTGCGTTTGTGCGTGCCTGTGTGAGTGTGTGTGTATGTGTGTGTGTCAGTGTGTGTGTTTCCGGTCAGCTCGCAGATATGAGAACACGGCCGTGGCAAGAAGGCCCTGCCTGTCGTACGGGACGACTAATGGGTAGGAGTCGAGAGGTGAAGAGTGTATGTGTGTGTGTGCGTGTGTGGGTGTGTGTGCGTGTGTAAGTGTGTGTGTCTGTTTGGCTTGCATAGATAAGAATACGGCCGAGGCAAGAAGGCCCTGCCTCTTGTAAGGGGCGACTAATAAGTAGGAGTCGAGAGGTGAAGAGTGTATGTGTGTGTGCCTGTGTGCGTGTGTTTGTGTGTGTGTGTGTGTGCGTGTGTGTGTGTCCGTTCGGCTTGCAGAGATAAGAACACGGCCGAGGCAAGAAGGCCCTGCCTGTCGTAAGAGGCGACTAATAGATAGGAGTCGAGAGGTGAAGAATGTATGTGTGTGTGCGTGTGTGCGTGCATGTGTGCGTGTGTGTGTGTTTGTGAGTGTGTGTGTGTATGTGTGTGAGTGTGTGTGTGTGTATGTATGTGTGTGTCCGTTCGGCTCGCAGAGATTAGAATACGGCCGAGGCAATAAGTCCATGCCTGTCGTAAGAGGCGACTAATGAATAGGAGTCGAGAGGTGAAGAGTGTATGTGTGTGTGTGTGTGCGTGTGTTTGTGCGTGTGTGAGTGTGTGTGTATATGTGTGTGTGTCCGTTTGGCTTGCAGAGATAAGAATACGGCCGAGGCAAGAAGGCCCTGCCTGTCGTAAGAGAAGAATAATGGGTAGGAGTCGAGAGGTGAAGAGTGTATGTATGTCTGTGCGTGTGTGCGTGCGTGTGTGAGTGTGTGTGTGTATGTGTGTGTCAGTGTATGTGTGTCCGGTCGGCTCACAGAGATGAGAACACGGACGTGGCAAGAAGGCCCTGCCTGTCGTAAGAGGCGACTAATGGTTAGGAGTCGAGAGGTGAAGAGTGTATGTGTGTGTGTGCGTGTGTGCGTGTGTGTGCGTGTGTAAGTGTGTGTGTGTATGTGTGTGTGTCTGTTTGGCTTGCAGAGATAAGAATACGGCAGAGGCAAGAAGGCCATGCTTGCTGTAAGGAGCGACTAATGGGTAGGAGTCGAGAGATGAAGAGTGTACGTGTGTGTGCGTGTGTTCGTTTGTGTGTACGTGTGTATGTGTTTGTGCGTGTGTAAGTGTGTGTGTGTATGGGTGTGTGTGTCCGTTCGACTTGCATAGATAAGAATACGGCCGTGGCAAGAAGGCCATGCTTGCTGTAAGGAGAGACTAATTGGTAGGAGTCGAGAGATATAGATTGTAGGTGTGTGTGTGTTTGTTCCTTTGTGTGTGCGTGTGTAAGTGTGTGTGTGTATGTATGTGTGTGTCCGTTCGGCTCACAGAGATAAGAACTCGGCCGTGGCAAGAAGTTCCTGCCTGTCGTAAGATGCGACTAATGGGTAGGAGTCGAGAGGTGAAGAGTGTATGTGTGTGTGCGTGTGTGCGTGTGTGTGTGCGTGTGTGAGTATGTGTGTGTGTTAGTTCGGCTTGCAGAGATAAGAACTTGACCGAGGCAAGAAGGCCCTGCCTATCGTAAGAGGCGTCTAATAGGTAGGAGTCGAGAGGTGAAGAATGTATGTGTGTGCGTGTGTGCGTGTGTGTGTGTGAGTGTATGTGTGTGTGCGTGTGTGCGTGCGTGTGTGCGTGTGTGTGTGCGTGTGTGCGTGCGTGTTTGCCTGTGTGCGTGTGTGTTTGTGAGTGTGTGTGTGTATGTGTGTGTGTGTCTTCGGCTCGCAGAGATAAGAACACAGCCGCGGCAAGAAAGCCATGCCAGTCGTAAGGGGCGACTAATGGGTAGGAGTCGAGAGGAGAAGAGTGTATGTGTGCGTGCGTGTGTGAGTATGTGTGTGTGTCTGTTCGGCTTGCAGAGATAAGAACACGGCCGAAGCAAGAAGACCCTGCCTGTCGTAAGAGGCGACTAATAGGTAGGAGTCGAGAGGAGAAGAGTGTATGTGTGCGTGCGTGTGTGCATGTGTGTGTGAGTGTGTGTGTATGTGTGTCCCTTCAGTTCGCAGAGATAAAAATACAGCCGTGGTAAGAAGGCCATGCCTGTCGTAACAGGCGACTGATGGGTAGGAGTCGAGAGGTGAAGAGTGTATGTGTGTGTGCGTGTGTGCGTGTGTGTGTAAGTATGTGTGTGTATATGTGTGTGTGTTCCTTTGTGTGTGCATGTGTAAGTGTGTGTGTATGTATGTGTGTGTCCGTTCGGCTTGCAGAAATTAGAATACGACCGAAGCAAGAAGGCCATGCCTGTCGTAAGAGGCGACTAATGGGTAGAAATCGAGAGGTGGAGAGTGTATTTGTGTGTGTGTGTGTGTGTGTGTGTGTGTGCGAGCGTGTGTGTGTCAGTGTGTGTTTGTGTGTGTATGTGTGCGTGTGTGCGTGCGTGTGTGTGTTAGAGTGTTGTAATAAATAATCTTCACTTATCGTCTTGTATGGTAGATTTATTTAAAACACTAGATACTCATAGTTTAGTTTATTAGAATCAAGTACAATACTAAATAGTACTCAGTTGACGTTGACTAACTTAGACCGTTCTCTTGATTCTTCATTCTTAACTACATTGATAATAATCCTAATCCCGTGATTTCCCGCTATTTACCTCCCGTGCGCTTGTTGATATATTACGTTTGTTATTTGTTAATTGATACACGTTATTTAGTAATCTTTTGACTACATTGCAAATTTCACTAGGTCAGAGTGTGTCCTCGTTACAACGATATTTTCAATGTAGTAAACAAACAATATATTTTTGCGAAAACAACTGTCAAAGTGTATAGACGCATTTCAAAGTTTCTCCTTAAAATTTAAATATTTAAATGATTATTCTTAAAGTCTGAACGAGTAAATAGTGAATAGTGGTAAAATCAAAATCCTATTCCATTCCAATTTAAGCAGCCGACGAGTAAAGACCGATATGTGACAATTTCACCGAAACATTTTAACTTTAATGGTTCAAAAGTGCATTGGTCAATTTGACTTTCCAGTGGCGTAAAAAAAAAATTAAGGTAACTGTTATTTTTAATCCTTTTATCCACAGAGTCCCACTAGGACATCTGTTGCATTGATAATAAAAATTTATGTGTAGTGGTTTTGGTATCCAGAACCGCTCACTAAAATGACCTCAACTACTACTCAAATGACCTCACAAAATAACACGATCAATAATACCAAGTCTTATGTTGCTGCCACTTTATCTAAACCTCCACCTCCTACGTTTCCTTATAAAAATCAAGCCATTATCTTACATGCCCTTCCTAATGTCGTTCTATTTGAGTACATAAAAGCTATAGGAGACATCGTTACCCCAAAAAATATCATCTTTGCGTCTCGAATCTCAAATAACCGCATTTGTATTTATTTAAACTCTGTTAAACTAATCGACGATCTTCTCAGTGCCCACCAAAGTATCATTATTAACTCAACAGTTGTTCCTATCCGAAGACTTATAACACCTGCTAAGCGTATTCTTATATCAAATGTATCTCCCACGATACCTCACAGCACTATCGAAGAAGCTTTAAAAGATATCGGTTTACAGATAGTCTCTCCTGTATCATTCGTGAAATGTGGCTCGCTAGGTGATGAATATGCACATATAATGAGCTTCCGAAGAGTGGCGTACGTTATTCCGGATAAAGAAAACTTTTCAGTCCAGACCTCTCTTTTAATAACTCATGACTACACATCATATCGAATATTTGTGTCTACTGACAAATTACAATGTTTTTTATGTAAACAAGATGGTCATACTGCTGAAACTTGTACCAATGAACCAATTTCTGTAGCCCAATCCGAACTTCCCTCTCCCACTACATCCGTATCCATGCCCACAAATACAACGATACCCGAATGCACTCCCAATCAAATCAATGCACCATCCACATCTTACCCCGAAACTACAACTAATGTGGCAAAAAGCATCCCCTTAGTTACACAGTTAGCATCACCTCCCGTACAGAGACAGAAACGGGCTATATCCAGTGACAGTAATGCTGGTACCCCTTCTCAACTTTCTCCAGTTCCTACTCCAGAACCAACTATCAATCAAATGCCTCCCCCCTTATCTGTAAAATCTACCACTAATTCTTTTAGCCAGCCGCAAAAGAAAAAAAGTAAAACAATTGAAACAAAAGAACATAAATTGACACCCATTTCTTACAATGCAGTCCAAGCCATTTATAAAAATAATTTATCCGAACTAACTCTTACTGAAAACCAATTTATAGCTTTCCTAGAAATTACCTACGGCATACCGGACCCACTTAGAGAAGCTCTCAATTTCACTTCCAATATCCAGGGATTGCTTAATGATTTATCTCTTCTTCATTCGCAATCAAAAGAGAGATCCTTTAAAAACCGAATAACAAGATTGCAAAAAAAAATTAAAAGACAGCTTAATCCTGAAGACTCCGACAATTTAAGTGCATCATCCGATTACCTATCTGACGATGAAACTAACGCTCCTATTTCTCAATGCTCTCAACAATCCTTACAGTAGTCCCACACTTATCACATTTAAACATTACATTCAAAATAATTCAATGGAATGGCGATGGTTTCTTTCCTCGCATAGAAAGAATCCAGCAATTAACTTCCGAAGAACAACCTGAAATCATATGCTTACAAGAAACTAACTCAAAAATTACTAAATTTCCTAAACTAAACAATTTTGAAGGATATCATTATATTCGAGCTGACTGCAACAGAGCCAGTGGTGGAACTTCAATTTTTATTTCCAGTGAACTATTTTCTTCGCACCTTCCTCTCACCACCGAACTTGAGGCTATCGCCATAACCACTTGGTGTCCTAATAAGATTACTATTTGTAGCGTATACATTCCACCCAATCACTCTTTAAAGGAAATAGAACTTCTTGACCTCATTTATCAGCTCCCTTCTCCCTACATTCTTGTAGGCGATTTCAACGCTCACAACCCTATGTGGGGTTCCAATAGCACGTCAAACAAAGGTAAAACTATTGAAAACGTAATTAATTGTACAGATTCCTGTCTACTAAATACAGGCTCTAGTACACACTTGAATTTCTCATCAGGCACATTTTCTTCTATAGATCTTAGCTTTAGTGATCCAAAATCCGCACCTTTACTAAATTGGAAAGTTGCTGATGATCTTTACGATAGCAATCATTACCCCATATTTATATCCACTGATATCCCCAACTCTAAACAAACTATATCCAGAAGCTACTGGCAACTCAAAAATGCCGACTGGCTAAGCTACACTACCAAAACAGATGCCACCTTACCTTTTCTCACACTATCCAACAATATTGACTACAATTTATCATTAGTCACAAACACGATACTCTCAGCTGCCAATTTGCATATTGGCAAAAATTCTGTTTCACACAAACATAAAAGGGTTCCGTGGTGGAATAATTCTTGCAAAATCTCCGTAGAACAACATAAGGAGGCACTTAGAGATTATCGGAAAAATAAAACACCAGAAAACCTCACAGAATTAAAAAAAGCTAGAGCCAGGTCGCGATTTATTATAAAACAAAGTAAAAAATCGTCATGGAGAAACTATGTATCTTCTATCAATGAAAATACCAGTCCTACTAATCTTTGGAAAAAAATACGACAAATTCAAGGAATCAATACAAATACTAAAATATCTAGTCTAATTTTAAATGATAATGTAATTAGTGACAATCAAGAAATTGGTGAGACCCTAGCCAGTCACTTCGACAAAAAATTTAAAAGCAAAATAAATTGCTCTCAAATCGAGCCAGTAGTCGATGCTTCCTTTCCAAGTTCTTCAGCAACTGTCAAAGATATCGATTACTTAAATTCCCAATTCTCTTACATAGAACTTACTGCGGTTATTAAAACTCTTAAGAACACTGCTTCCGGCCCCGACGATATTCCTTACATTTTTATAAAAAAACTATCTAGTTTGGGTCATCTTAAACTTCTTGAAATGTTTAACTTAATCTGGTCATCTAACAAGTTTCCTAATCAGTGGCAAACCTCAATTGTAATACCCATTAAAAAGCCTAACATATCACGATCATCACCCAGCGCTTATCGACCAATATCTCTAACATGTACCATGTGCAAAATCTTTGAAAAAATGATCAATAAACGTCTCGCGTGGTTTTTTATTAAATATAATATAATTCCAAAAGAACAGTCAGGGTTTCGACGTAATCGCTCTACTCAAGACAATCTAATACTTCTCCAAAGTCATATTTCCGATGCCTTCAACAGGAGACAAGAAGTCATTGCAGCAGTGTTTGATATTGAAGGTGCATTTGATACAATTAGCAGGCAATCTATACTGAAGAAACTTTCTCATTATAACATTAAGGGTAACATATTTAATTTTATACAAAATTTCTTAACTTCACGAACATTTAGAGTCTCTGTCAATGGCATTTTTTCATCACTACACCATCAAACTGACGGCGTACCACAAGGTTCAATATTAAGCCCCACTCTGTTTAACCTAGCAATAAGCGACTTGTGCTCTGATATAATATCCCCTATTAGGCATGTCCTATACGCAGATGACCTGATAATTTACTGCCACGGACGATCTATCTCTACAACTTCCAAGCTTATTCAATCCGCAGTAGATACACTAGTTAAAAAAACAAGCTCCATAGGCCTGTCTTTATCATATACAAAATCAAAAATAATAAAATTTAGTAGACTATCACCCTTCCAATCCCCTAATATTATGATTGAGAGAGCGAATCTTCCAGTAGTCAAGGAATGCAAAATTCTCGGTGTAACGTTTGATTCACGACTCACCTGGAAACAACATATTCTAGAAATAAAAGGTGAAGCAAACAAGAGGCTTAACATTATCAAAACTCTTTCAAACTATCATTGGGGCGCAGATGAGAACTCCCTACTTAAGATATATAGGTCTATCATTCGTTCCAAACTGGATTATGGTTGTTACATATATATCTCTGCCTCTAAAACACACCTTAACCTTTTAAATTCGATACATCACACAGCCTTACGAATTTGTTTAGGAGCCTTTCGATCTAGCCCCGTAGAAAGTCTATATTGCGAAGCCAATGAGCCCCCACTTTGGATTAGACGTGAACAATTATTACTTTCCTATGCTGCCTCCGTTTCATCCAATACCTCCAATCCAGTTTATCTTCTTCTTACTTCATCAACTAACAACCAGCATTACTATTCTAAATCACCATCAATAAAACCCATTTCACTAATTTTAACACAATTACTTAATAACATCTCTCTATCACAAACAATCCCACGACCCCTACCTCCACATCCTCCTTGGTCTGTAATCACCCCTCAGTTTAACACATCTCTTACAAGATTCGATAAACTTACAACACCCAGGGAACTCATTAAAAAGTCTTTTAAAGAAATTATATTTACAAATAAATACGACATAGTACTTTACACTGATGCCTCAAAGAATGATACAGGAGTAGGCTGTTCTGTTACCACGTCAGATAACCTTATCACATCATCTTGTATCCCCTCGTTTTGTAGCGTTTTCACTGGCGAACTATTTAGCATATTTCAGGCTTTCAAATCCATTTCTTCACCTGATAAACAAGTTGCAATATGCACAGACTCACTAGCCTCAATACAATCTATCCAAAATATATTCACTGATCATCCTATTGTCCAAAAGATCCTTGATTGTTACCAACTAATCGCTTCCCAAAAAATAACAGTTACATTAATCTGGCTACCATCCCATATTGGTATCACAGGCAACGAACTTGCAGACAGCCATGCAAAACTTGCCTCAACATCATCTGATAATACGGTTAATATACAAATTAGTAAAGATTTAAAATCTCACATTAAGAAACAAGCAAGAACCCGATGGCAACAACACTGGGACACCAATAACTCAGCATTACATCATATCCAACAGTTAGTCGATAGCCCCCTTGATTTGATCTCTGCCAGTATGTCCAGACGAGATGCTATTGTAACACGAAGACTTCGAATAGGACATACAAGATTAACACACGGATACCTGATGTCATCCAGCAACTGACCCACTTGTGAGACCTGTCAATCACATCTAACAGTTAACCATATTCTCACCGAATGTCATCAATATTCAGCAAAAAGACTATTTTATTGCCTTAAAAGTGATTTAAAAGACATACTCAATAACTTGGATCAAATAACCTCAAGTCTAAAATTCCTCAGAGACGTTCAGTTATATTATAAAACATAATTTTGATTGTATTCTAACAATATGTACTCTATAACATATTCTTGTAATTTATTGTAACAGTTTTACATTTGTAACCGTTTTCGTGTAAGTGGCCTTTGTTGCCGAGCACGTTAATTTTCAATAAAAAAAAAAAAAAAAATATATATTTATGCAAATGTGTGTCACGTTAATAAAAAGATTACTTGAATCTGATGCTTAATTAAATCCCGTTACTCCCTATCCCTCAGAAGAAAAATTTTCTGAGTGCTGTTCGTTTTCAATCAATTACATGAACTGTTTTTACTCTTCCCTTCCGAAAGAAGAAAATTTTTCGTGTCATCATCAACTGATTACTGTACATATATACATTATTTACATTCAATATTTACATATACATATTTATAGAATTATATACAAATTTTTGGTACATATTTCCTTATATCTAAAAAAATTTAGTAACCTAACCTAACCTAACCTCAGCATATTATAAGGTTACCCAAATTGTTCCCTTATAATATGCTATCTGGTATCCTTCATTATGCCTTACTGGTATATTAATTTAATATTTTACGTACGTTTTTTCTTACCTTACGTTAAATCATTTAGATTATATTACCTTATATTACCACCTATTATGTGGTTGATTACATATTATATCTTACCCCCTATTATGTGGTTGATTACATATTATATCTTACCCTTTATTATGTTATTATGTATTATATCTTACCCCCTATTATGTGCACATAATATTTACAATAACCTTTACATATTTTAAATAATAAATAAAAATTTATAATAATAAGAGATATAATAAGAGGCGACTAATGGGTAGGAGTCGAGAGGTGGAGAGTGTGTGCGAGTGCGTGAGCGTGTGCGTGTGTGCGTGTGTGCCTGTGTGCGTGTGTTTGTGTGCGCGTGTGTGTCTGTGTCCTTTCGGCTTTCAGAGATAAGAACACGGCTGTGGCAAGAAGTTCCTGCCTGTCGTAAGAGGCGACTAATGGGTAGGAGTCGAGAGGTGAAGAGTGTATTTGTGTGTGTGTGTGCATGTGTGCGTGTGTGTGTGAGTGTGTGTGTGTGAGTGTGTGTGTGTGTGTGTGTGTGTGTGAGTGTGTGTGTGTCCGTTCGGCTTGCAGAGATAAGAACACGGCCGTGGCAAGAAGTCCCTGCCTGTCGTAAGAGGCGACTAATGAATAGGAGTCGAGAGGTGAAGAGTATATGTGTGTGTGTGTGCGCGTGTGTTTGTGCGTGTGTAAGTGTGTGTGTGTGTATGGGTGTGTGTGTCCGTTCGGCTTGCATAGATAAGAATACGGCCGTGGCAAGAAGGCCATGCTTGCTGTAAGGAGCGACTAATTGGTAGGAGTCGAGAGATAAAAAATGTGTATGTGTGTGTGTGTTTGTTCCTTTGTGTGTGCGTGTGTAAGTGTGTGTGTATGTATGTGTGTGTCCGTTCGGCTCACAGAGATAAGAACTCGGCCGTGGCAAGAAGTTCCTGCCTGTCGTAAGATGCGACTAATGGGTAGGAGTCGAGAAGTAAAGAGTGTATGTGTGTGCGTGTGCGTGTGCGTGTGTGCGTGTGTGTCTGCGTGTGAGCGTGCGTGTGTGTGTGAGTGTGTGTGTATGTCCGTTCGGCTCGCAGAGATAAGAACATGGCTGTAGCAAGAAGGCCCTGCCTCTTGTAAGGGGCGACTAATAGGTAGGAGTCGAGAGGTGAAGAGTGTATGTGTGTGTGCGTGTGTGCGTGTGTGTGCGCGTGTGTGAGTATGTGTGTGTGTCCGTTCGGCTTGCAGAGGGAAGAATACGTCCGTGGCAAGAAGTCCCTGAATGTCGTAAGAGGCGACTAATGGGTAGGAGTCGAGAGGTTAAGAGTGTATGTGTGTGCGTGTGTGTGTGCGTGTGTGAGTATGTGTGTGTGTCCGTTCGGCTTGCAGAGATAAGAACACGGCCGAGGCAAGAAGGCCCTGCCTGTCCTAAGAGGCGACTAATAGGTAGGAGTCGAGAGGTGGAGAGTGTGTGCGTGTGCGTGTGCGTGTGCGTGTGTGCGTCTGTGTGTCTGCGTGTGAGCGTGCGTGTGTGTGTGAGTGTGTGTGTATGTCCGTTCGGCTCGCAGAGATAAGAACATGGCTGTAGCAAGAAGGCCCTGCCTGTTGTAAGGGGCGACTAATGGGTAGGAGTCGAGAGGTAAAGAGTGTATGTGTGTGTGCGTGTGTGCGTGTGTGTGCGCGTGTGTGAGTATGTGTGTGTGTCCGTTCGGCTTGCAGAGATAAGAATACGTCCGTGGCAAGAAGTCCCTGAATGTCGTAAGAGGCGACTAATGGATAGGAGTCGAGAGGTGGAGAGTGTGTGCGTGTGCGTGTGCGTGTGCGTGTGTGCGTGTGTGCCTGTGTGCGTTTAAGTGTGTGTGTGTGCGGTCGGCTCGCAGAGATAAGAACACGGCCGTGGGAAGAAGGCCCTGCCTGTCGTAAGAGGCGACTAATGGGTAGGAGTCGAGAGGTGAAGAATGTATGTGTGTGTGTGTGTGTGCCTGTGTGCGTGTGTGTGCGTGTGTGAGTGTTTGAGTATGTGTGTATGTCCGTTTGGCTTGCAGAGATAAGAATACGGCCGAGGCAAGAAGGCCCTGCCTATCGTAAGAGGCGACTAATTGGTAGGAGTCGAGAGGTGAAGAGTGTACGTGTGTGTGCGTGTGTGCGTGTGTGTGTGCGTGTGTAAGTATGTGTGTGTGTCGGTTCGGCTTGCAGAGATAAGAACACGGCCGAGACAAGAAGGCCCTGCCTGTCGTAAGAGGCGACTAATAGGTAGGAGTCGAGAGGTGGAGAGTGTGTGCGTGTGTGTGTCTTTGTGTGAGCGTGCGTGTGTGTGTGAGTGTGTGTGTATGTCCGTTCGGCTCGCAGAGATAAGAACATGGCTGTGGCAAGAAGACCCTACCTGTTGTAAGGGGCGACTAATAGGTAGAAGTCGAGAGGTGAAGAGTGTATGTGTGTGTGCGTGTGTGCGTGTGTGTGTGCGTGTGTAAGTATGTGTGTGTGTCCGTTCGGCTTGCAGAGATAAGAACACGGCCGCGGCAAGAAGGCCCTGCCTGTCGTAAGAGGCGACTAATAGGTAGGAGTCGAGAGGTGGAGAGTGTGTGCGTGTGCGAGTGCGTGTGCGTGTGTGCGTGTGTGTGTCTGCGTGTGAGCGTGCGTGTGTGTGTGAGTGTGTGTGTATGTCCGTTCGGCTCGCAGAGATAAGAATACGTCCGTGGCAAGAAGTCCCTGAATGTCGTAAGAGGCGACTAATGGGTAGGAGTCGAGAGGTTAAGAGTGTATGTGTGTGTGTGTGAGTGTGTGTGTGTCCATTCGGCCTGCAGAGATAAGAATACGTCCGGGGCAAGAAGGCCCTGCCTGTCTTAAGAGGCGACTAATGGATAGGAGTCGAGAGGTGGAGAGTGTGTGCGTGTGCGTGTACGTGTGCGTTTGCGTGTGCGTGTGTGCGTGTGTGCCTGTGTGCGTGTAAGTGTGTGTGTATGTGTGTGTGAGTGTGTGTGTGTGCGGTCGGCTCGCAGAGATAAGAACACGGCCGTGGCAAGAAGGCCCTGCCTGTCGTAAGAGGCGACTAATGGGTAGGAGTCGAGAGGTGAAGAGTGTATGTGTGTGTGTGCCTGTGTGCGTGTGTGTGCGTGTGTGAGTGTGTGTGTGTGTGTGTCCGTTTGGCTGCAGAGATAAGAATACGGCCGAGGCAAGAAGGATCTGCCTCTTGTAAGGAGCGACTAATAAGTAGGAGTCGGGAGGTGATGAGTGTATGTGTGTGTGTGTGCGTGTGTGTGTGCGTGTGTGAGTATGTGTGTGTGTTAGTTCGGCTTGCAGAAATAAGAACACGACCGAGGCAAGAAGGCCCTGCCTGTCGTAAGAGGCGACTAATGAATAGGAGTCGAGAGGTGAAGAGTGTATGTGTGTGTGTGTGTGTGTGCGTGTGTGTTTGTGCGTGTGTGAGTGTGTGTGTATATGTGTGTGTGTCCGTTTGGCTTGCAGAGATAAGAATACGGCCGAGGCAAGAAGGCCCTGCCTGTCGTAAGAGAAGAATAATGGGTAGGAGTCGAGAAGTGAAGAGTGTATGTATGTCTGTGCGTGTGTGCGTGCGTGTGTGAGTGTGTGTGTATGTATGTGTGTGTCCGTTCGGCTCACAGAGAAAAGAACTCGGCCGTGGCAAGAAGTTCCTGCCTGTCGTAAGATGCGACTAATGGGTAGGAGTCGAGAGGTGAAGGGTGTATGTGTGTGTGTGTGCGTGTGTAAGTAGGTGTGTGTCCGTTCGGCTCGCAGACATTAGAATACGGCCGAGGCAATAAGTCCATGCCTGTCGTAAGAGGCGACTAATGGGTAGGAGTCGAGAGGTGAAGAGTGTATTTGTGTGTGTGCGTGTGTGCGTGTGTGTGTGAGTGTGTGCCTGTGTGTGTGTGAGTGTGTGTGTGTCCGTTCGGCTTGCAGAGATAAGAACACGGCCGTGGCAAGAAGTCCCTGCCTGTCGTAAGAGGCGACTAATGAATAGGAGTCGAGAGGTGAAGAGTGTATGTGTGTGTGTGTGTGTGCGCGTGTGTTTGTGCGTGTGTGAGTGTGTGTGTATATGTGTGTGTGTCCGTTTGGCTTGCAGAGATAAGAATACGGCCGAGACAAGAAGGCCCTGCCTGTCGTAAGAGAAGAATAATGGGTAGGAGTCGAGAAGTGAAGAGTGTATGTATGTCTGTGCGTGTGTGCGTGCGTGTGTGAGTGTGTGTGTGTATGTGTGTGTCAGTGTGTGTGTGTCCGGTCGGCTCACAGAGATGAGAACACGGCCGTGGCAAGAAGGCCCTGCCTGTCGTAAGAGGCGACTAATGGGTAGGAGTCGAGAGGTGAAGAGTGTATGTGTGTGTGTGCGTGTGTGCGTATGTGTGCGTGTGTAAGTGTGTGTGTATGTGTGTGTGTCTGTATGGCTTGCAGAGATAAGAATACTGCCGAGGCAAGAAGGCCATGCTTGTTGTAAGGAGCGACTAATGGATAGGAGTCGAGAGATGAAGAGTGTACTTGTGTGTGTGCGTGTGTTCGTTTGTGTGTACGTGTGTATGTGTTTGTGCGTGTGTAAGTGTGTGTGTGTATGGGTGTGTGTGTCCGTTCGGCTTGCATAGATAAGAATACGGCCGTGGCAAGAAGGCCATGCTTGCTGTAAGGAGCGACTAATTGGTAGGAGTCGAGAGATAAAAAATGTGTATGTGTGTGTGTGTTTGTTCCTTTGTGTGTGCGTGTGTAAGTGTGTGTGTATGTATGTGTGTGTCCGTTCGGCTCACAGAGATAAGAACTCAGCCGTGGCAAGAAGTTCCTGCCTGTCGTAAGATGCGACTAATGGGTAGGAGTCGAGAGGTGAAGAGTGTATGTGTGTGCGTGTGCGTGTGCGTGTGTGCGTGTGTGTCTGCGTGTGAGCGTGCGTGTGTGTGTGAGTGTGTGTGTATGTCCGTTCGGCTCGCAGAGATAAGAACATGGCTGTAGCAAGAAGGCCCTGCCTCTTGTAAGGGGCGACTAATAGGTAGGAGTCGAGAGGTGAAGAGTGTATGTGTGTGTGCGTGTGTGCGTGTGTGTGAGTATGTGTGTGTGTCCGTTCGGCTTGCAGAAGGAAGAATACGTCCGTGGCAAGAAGTCCCTGAATGTCGTAAGAGGCGACTAATGGGTAGGAGTCGAGAGGTTAAGAGTGTATGTGTGTGCGTGTGTGTGTGCGTGTGTGAGTATGTGTGTGTGTCCGTTCGGCTTGCAGAGATAAAAACACGGCCGAGGCAAAAAGGCCCTGCCTGTCCTAAGAGGCGACTAATAGGTAGGAGTCGAGAGGTGGAGAGTGTGTGCGTGTGCGTGTGCGTGTGCGTGTGTGCGTCTGTGTGTCTGCGTGTGAGCGTGCGTGTGTGTGTGAGTGTGTGTGTATGTCCGTTCGGCTCGCAGAGATAAGAACATGGCTGTAGCAAGAAGGCCCTGCCTGTTGTAAGGGGCGACTAATGGGTAGGAGTCGAGAGGTAAAGAGTGTATGTGTGTGTGCGTGTGTGCGTGTGTGTGCGCGTGTGTGAGTATGTGTGTGTGTCCGTTCGGCTTGCAGAGATAAGAATACGTCCGTGGCAAGAAGTCCCTGAATGTCGTAAGAGGCGACTAATGGATAGGAGTCGAGAGGCGGAGAGTGTGTGCGTGTGCGTGTGCGTGTGCGTGTGTGCGTGTGTGCCTGTGTGCGTGTAAGTGTGTGTGTGTGCGGTCGGCTCGCAGAGATAAGAACACGGCCGTGGCAAGAAGGCCCTGCCTGTCGTAAGAGGCGACTAATGGGTAGGAGTCGAGAGGTGAAGAATGTATGTGTGTGTGTGTGCCTGTGTGCGTGTGTGTGCGTGTGTGAGTGTTTGTGTATGTGTGTATGTCCGTTTGGCTTGCAGAGATAAGAATACAGCCGAGGCAAGAAGGCCCTGCCTATCGTAAGAGGCTACTAATTGGTAGGAGTCGAGAGGTGAAGAGTGTACGTGTGTGTGCGTGTGTGCGTGTGTGTGTGCGTGTGTAAGTATGTGTGTGTGTCAGTTCGGCTTGCAGAGATAAGAGCACGGCCGAGACAAGAAGGCCCTGCCTGTCGTAAGAGGCGACTAATAGGTAGGAGTCGAGAGGTGGAGAGTGTGTGCGTGTGCGTGTGCGTGTGTGCGTGTGTGTGTCTTCGTGTGAGCGTGCGTGTGTGTGTGAGTGTGTGTGTGTCCGTTCGGCCTGCAGAGATAAGAATACGTCCGGGGCAAGAAGGCCCTGCCTGTCTTAAGAGGCGACTAATGGATAGGAGTCGAGAGGTGAAGAGTGTGTGCGTGTGCGTGTACGTGTGCGTTTGCGTGTGCGTGTGTGCGTGTGTGCCTGTGTGCGTGTAAGTGTGTGTGTATGTGTGTGTGAGTGTGTGTGTGTGCGGTCGGCTCGCAGAGATAAGAACACGGCCGTGGCAAGAAGGCCCTGCCTGTCGTAAGAGGCGACTAATGGGTAGGAGTCGAGAGGTGAAGAGTGTATGTGTGTGTGTGTGCCTGTGTGCGTGTGTGTGCGTGTGTGAGTGTGTGTGTATGTGTGTGTGTCCGTTTGGCTGCAGAGATAAGAATACGGCCGAGGCAAGAAGGATCTGCCTCTTGTAAGGGGCGACTAATTAGTAGGAGTCGGGAGGTGATGAGTATATGTGTGTGTGTGTGCGTGTGTGTGTGCGTGTGTGAGTATGTGTGTGTGTTAGTTCGGTTTGCAGAGATAAGAATACGTCCGTGGCAAGAAGGCCCTGCCTGTCTTAAGAGGCGACTAATGGATAGGAGTCGAGAGGTGGAGAGTGTGTGCGTGTGCGTGTGCGTGTGCGTTTGCGTGTGCGTGTATGCGTGTGTGCCTGTATGCGTGTAAGTGTGTGTATGTGTGTGTGTGAGTGTGTGTGTGTGCGGTCGGCTCGCAGAGATAAGAACACGGCCGTGGCAAGAAGGCCCTGCCTGTCGTAAGAGGCGACTAATGGGTAGGAGTCGAGAGGTGAAGAGTGTATGTGTGTATGTGTGTGCCTGTGTGCGTGTGTGTGCGTGTGTGAGTGTGTGTGTATGTGAGTGTGTCCGTTTGGCTGCAGAGATAAGAATACGGCCGAGGCAAGAATGATCTGCCTCTTGTAAGGGGCGACTAATAAGTAGGAGTCGGGAGGTGAAGAGTGTATGTGTGTGTGCGTGTGTGCGTGTGTGTGTGCGTGTGTGAGTATGTGTGTGTGTTAGTGCGGCTTGCAGAAATAAGAACACGACCGAGGCAAGAAGGCCCTGCCTATCGTAAGAGGCGACTAATAGGTAGGAGTCGAGAGGTGAAGAGTGTATGTGTGTGTGTGCGTGTGTGTGTGCGTGTGTGAGTATGTGTGTGTGTCCGATCGGCTTGCAGA
The DNA here is from genome assembly GCF_040954645.1 of Diabrotica undecimpunctata. Taxonomy (NCBI): domain Eukaryota; kingdom Metazoa; phylum Arthropoda; class Insecta; order Coleoptera; family Chrysomelidae; genus Diabrotica; species Diabrotica undecimpunctata. Next base: position 2,321,431 of record NW_027311886.1, read on the forward strand.
GATAAGAACACGGCCGAGGCAAGAAGGCCCTGTCTGTCGTAAGAGGCGACTAATGGGTAGGAGTCGAGAGGTGAAGAGTGTATGTGTGTATGTGTGTGCCTGTGTGCGTGTGTGTGCGTGTGTGAGTGTGTGTGTATGTGAGTGTGTCCGTTTGGCTGCAGAGATAAGAATACGGCCGAGGCAAGAATGATCTGCCTCTTGTAAGGGGCGACTAATAAGTAGGAGTCGGGAGGTGAAGAGTGTATGTGTGTGTGCGTGTGTGCGTGTGTGTGTGCGTGTGTGAGTATGTGTGTGTGTTAGTGCGGCTTGCAGAAATAAGAACACGACCGAGGCAAGAAGGCCCTGCCTATCGTAAGAGGCGACTAATAGGTAGGAGTCGAGAGGTGAAGAGTGTATGTGTGTGTGTGCGTGTGTGTGTGCGTGTGTGAGTATGTGTGTGTGTGTCCGTTCGGCTTGCAGAGATAAGAACACGGCCGTGGCAAGAAGGCCCTGCCTTTCGTAAGAGGCGACTAATGGGTAGGAGTCGAGAGGTGAAGAGTGTCTTTGTGTGTGTGTGTGTGTGCGTGCGTGTGTGTGTCAGTGTGTGTGTCCGTTCGGCTCACAGAGATAAGGACTCGGCCGTGGCAAGAAGTTCCTGCCTGTCGTAGGAGGCGACTAATGGGTAGGAGTCGACAGGTGAAGAGTTTATGTGTGTGTATGTGTGTGCGTGTGTGTGTGCGTGTGTGAGTATGTGTGTGTGTAACGATGCTCTGATCATTTAACAGTTCGAACCGTGGGAGTGTCAATATTTGCGCATCCGCTTCTACAACCTGACGGCGTAGTGGGATTCAAACGGCTATTTAAGGCGTGTGAATAGCGGAATTAGACAGTCTTGTAGCTAGCGCTCTAGGCTCCCTGACTCGCCGGTGTAGTGAACCAGCGAGCCATTCTGGACAGAGATAGTTCCGTATTGAGGATCATACTCTGTCCCTAACCAAGCGGAACTCATCGGTATTGCGTATTGAGCATTACCGTGGATCTGCACAGAACCAACCGGGACAGAGATTTCCGTATTGAGGATCATACTCTGTCCTTAGCCAAGCGGAACCCGTCGGCATTGTGAATTGAACATTGCCGCGGGTCTGCACAGCTAAATATTTTGTTTGCGAGCACATTCGGAGCTTTCGCTGAATTGAAGCGAAAGCGAATATATTAGTAGTACTAATTAATTTCTTTTCTTTTATAGACGTTTGCCGGGGAATTCATTAATCGCGGGACCCAGACGGAAACGTAGAATTCATTTTGTTTTTGTTTTATAAGTATACAACGTAGAATTCCTTTTTTTAATTTTTATCTATTGTATATACTAAATTAATAGATTTATTTTTATTTCAAACCTGTGTTTTACTGAGTCTGTCGCCCCGAAAGAGCTACCCATCTCATGTGTTAGTTCGGCTTGCAGAAATAAGAACACGACCGAGGCAAGAAGGCCCTGACTATCGTAAGAGGCGACTAATGGGTAGGAGTCGAGAGGTGGAGAGTGTGTGCGTGTGCGTGTGCGTGTGCGTTTGCGTGTGCGTGTGTGCGTGTGTGCCTGTGTGCGTGTAAGTGTGTGTGTATGTGTGTGTGAGTGTGTGTGTGTGCGGTCGGCTCGCAGAGATAAGAACACGGCCGTGGCAAGAAGGCCCTGCCTGTCGTAAGAGGCGACTAATGGGTGGGAGTCGAGAGGTGGAGAGTGTGTGCGTGTGCGTGTGCGTGTGCGTTTGCGTGTGCGTGTGTGCGTGTGTGCCTGTGTGCGTGTAAGTGTGTGTGTATGTGTGTGTGAGTGTGTGTGTGTGCGGTCGGCTCGCAGAGATAAGAACACGGCCGTGGCAAGAAGGCCCTGCCTTTCGTAAGAGGCGACTAATGGGTAGGAGTCGAGAGGTGGAGAGTGTGTGCGTGTGCGTGTGCGTGTGCGTTTGCGTGTGCGTGTGTGCGTGTGTGCCTGTGTGCGTGTAAGTGTGTGTGTATGTGTGTGTGAGTGTGTGTGTGTGCGGTCGGCTCGCAGAGATAAGAACACGGCCGTGGCAAGAAGGCCCTGCCTGTCGTAAGAGGCGACTAATGGGTGGGAGTCGAGAGGTGAAGAGTGTATGTGTGTGTGTGTGTGCCTGTGTGCGTGTGTGTGCGTGTGTGAGTGTGTGTGTATGTGTGTGTGTCCGTTTGGCTGCAGAGATAAGAATACGGCCGAGGCAAGAAGGATCTGCCTCTTGTAAGGGGCGACTAATTAGTAGGAGTCGGGAGGTGATGAGTGTATGTGTGTGTGTGTGTGCGTGTGTGTGTGCGTGTGTGACTATGTGTGTGTGTTAGTTCGGCTTGCAGAGATAAGAATACGTCCGTGGCAAGAAGGCCCTGCCTGTCTTAAGAGGCGACTAATGGATAGGAGTCGAGAGGTGGAGAGTGTGTGCGTGTGCGTGTGCGTGTGCGTTTGCGTGTGCGTGTATGCGTGTGTGCCTGTATGCGTGTAAGTGTGTGTATGTGTGTGTGTGAGTGTGTGTGTGTGCGGTCGGCTCGCAGAGATAAGAACACGGCCGTGGCAAGAAGGCCCTGCCTGTCGTAAGAGGCGACTAATGGGTAGGAGTCGAGAGGTGAAGAGTGTATGTGTGTATGTGTGTGCCTGTGTGCGTGTGTGTGCGTGTGTGAGTGTGTGTGTATGTGAGTGTGTCCGTTTGGCTGCAGAGATAAGAATACGGCCAAGGCAAGAATGATCTGCCTCTTGTAAGGGGCGACTAATAAGTAGGAGTCGGGAGGTGAAGAGTGTATGTGTGTGTGCGTGTGTGCGTGTGTGTGTGCGTGTGTGAGTATGTGTGTGTGTTAGTGCGGCTTGCAGAAATAAGAACACGGCCGTGGCAAGAAGGCCCTGCCTTTCGTAAGAGGCGACTAATGGGTAGGAGTCGAGAGGTGGAGAGTGTGTGCGTGTGCGTGTGCGTGTGCGTTTGCGTGTGCGTGTGTGCGTGTGTGCCTGTGTGCGTGTAAGTGTGTGTGTATGTGTGTGTGAGTGTGTGTGTGTGCGGTCGGCTCGCAGAGATAAGAACACGGCCGTGGCAAGAAGGCCCTGCCTGTCGTAAGAGGCGACTAATGGGTGGGAGTCGAGAGGTGAAGAGTGTATGTGTGTGTGTGCCTGTGTGCGTGTGTGTGTGTGTGTGCGTGTGTGAGTATGTGTGTGTGTCCGTTCGGCTTGCAGAGATAAGAACACGGCCGTGGCAAGAAGGCCCTGCCTTTCGTAAGAGGCGACTAATGGGTAGGAGTCGAGAGGTGGAGAGTGTGTGCGTGTGCGTGTGCGTGTGCGTTTGCGTGTGCGTGTGTGCGTGTGTGCCTGTGTGCGTGTAAGTGTGTGTGTATGTGTGTGTGAGTGTGTGTGTGTGCGGTCGGCTCGCAGAGATAAGAACACGGCCGTGGCAAGAAGGCCCTGCCTGTCGTAAGAGGCGACTAATGGGTGGGAGTCGAGAGGTGAAGAGTGTATGTGTGTGTGTGTGTGCCTGTGTGCGTGTGTGTGCGTGTGTGAGTGTGTGTGTATGTGTGTGTGTCCGTTTGGCTGCAGAGATAAGAATACGGCCGAGGCAAGAAGGATCTGCCTCTTGTAAGGGGCGACTAATTAGTAGGAGTCGGGAGGTGATGAGTGTATGTGTGTGTGTGTGTGCGTGTGTGTGTGCGTGTGTGACTATGTGTGTGTGTTAGTTCGGCTTGCAGAGATAAGAATACGTCCGTGGCAAGAAGGCCCTGCCTGTCTTAAGAGGCGACTAATGGATAGGAGTCGAGAGGTGGAGAGTGTGTGCGTGTGCGTGTGCGTGTGCGTTTGCGTGTGCGTGTATGCGTGTGTGCCTGTATGCGTGTAAGTGTGTGTATGTGTGTGTGTGAGTGTGTGTGTGTGCGGTCGGCTCGCAGAGATAAGAACACGGCCGTGGCAAGAAGGCCCTGCCTGTCGTAAGAGGCGACTAATGGGTAGGAGTCGAGAGGTGAAGAGTGTATGTGTGTATGTGTGTGCCTGTGTGCGTGTGTGTGCGTGTGTGAGTGTGTGTGTATGTGAGTGTGTCCGTTTGGCTGCAGAGATAAGAATACGGCCAAGGCAAGAATGATCTGCCTCTTGTAAGGGGCGACTAATAAGTAGGAGTCGGGAGGTGAAGAGTGTATGTGTGTGTGCGTGTGTGCGTGTGTGTGTGCGTGTGTGAGTATGTGTGTGTGTTAGTGCGGCTTGCAGAAATAAGAACACGACCGAGGCAAGAAGGCCCTGCCTATCGTAAGAGGCGACTAATAGGTAGGAGTCGAGAGGTGAAGAGTGTATGTGTGTGTGTGCGTGTGTGTGTGCGTGTGTGAGTATGTGTGTGTGTCCGATCGGCTTGCAGAGATAAGAACACGGCCGAGGCAAGAAGGCCCTGCCTGTCGTAAGAGGCGACTAATAGGTACGAGAGGTGAAGAGTGTATGTGTGTGTGCGTGTGTGTGTGTGTGTATGTGAGTGTGTCCGTTTGGCTGCAGAGATAAGAATACGGCCGAGGCAAGAATGATCTGCCTCTTGTAAGGGGCGACTAATAAGTAGGAGTCGGGAGGTGAAGAGTGTATGTGTGTGTGCGTGTGTGTGTGTGTGTGCGTGTGTGAGTATGTGTGTGTGTCCGTTCGGCTTGCAGAGATAAGAACACGGCCGTGGCAAGAAGGCCCTGCCTTTCGTAAGAGGCGACTAATGGGTAGGAGTCGAGAGGTGAAGAGTGTCTTTGTGTATGTGTGTATGTGTGTGCCTGTGTGCGTGTGTGTGCGTGTGTGAGTGTGTGTGTATGTGAGTGTGTCCGTTTGGCTGCAGAGATAAGAATACGGCCGAGGCAAGAATGATCTGCCTCTTGTAAGGGGCGACTAATAAGTAGGAGTCGGGAGGTGAAGAGTGTATGTGTGTGTGTGTGTGTGTGTGTGTGTGTGCGTGTGTGAGTATGTGTGTGTGTCCGTTCGGCTTGCAGAGATAAGAACACGGCCGTGGCAAGAAGGCCCTGCCTTTCGTAAGAGGCGACTAATGGGTAGGAGTCGAGAGGTGAAGAGTGTCTTTGTGTGTGTGTGTGTGTGCGTGCGTGTGTGTGTCAGTGTGTGTGTCCGTTCGGCTCACAGAGATAAGGACTCGGCCGTGGCAAGAAGTTCCTGCCTGTCGTAGGAGGCGACTAATGGGTAGGAGTCGACAGGTGAAGAGTTTATGTGTGTGTATGTGTGTGCGTGTGTGTGTGCGTGTGTGAGTATGTGTGTGTGTAACGATGCTCTGATCATTTAACAGTTCGAACCGTGGGAGTGTCAATATTTGCGCATCCGCTTCTACAACCTGACGGCGTAGTGGGATTCAAACGGCTATTTAAGGCGTGTGAATAGCGGAATTAGACAGTCTTGTAGCTAGCGCTCTAGGCTCCCTGACTCGCCGGTGTAGTGAACCAGCGAGCCATTCTGGACAGAGATAGTTCCGTATTGAGGATCATACTCTGTCCCTAACCAAGCGGAACTCATCGGTATTGCGTATTGAGCATTACCGTGGATCTGCACAGAACCAACCGGGACAGAGATTTCCGTATTGAGGATCATACTCTGTCCTTAGCCAAGCGGAACCCGTCGGCATTGTGTATTGAACATTGCCGCGGGTCTGCACAGCTAAATATTTTGTTTGCGAGCACATTCGGAGCTTTCGCTGAATTGAAGCGAAAGCGAATATATTAGTAGTACTAATTAATTTCTTTTCTTTTATAGACGTTTGCCGGGGAATTCATTAATCGCGGGACCCAGACGGAAACGTAGAATTCATTTTGTTTTTGTTTTATAAGTATACAACGTAGAATTCCTTTTTTTAATTTTTATCTATTGTATATACTAAATTAATAGATTTATTTTTATTTCAAACCTGTGTTTTACTGAGTCTGTCGCCCCGAAAGAGCTACCCATCTCATGTGTTAGTTCGGCTTGCAGAAATAAGAACACGACCGAGGCAAGAAGGCCCTGCCTATCGTAAGAGGCGACTAATAGGTAGGAGTCGAGAGGTGAAGAGTGTATGTGTGTGTGTGCCTGTGTGCGTGTGTGTGTGTGTGTGCGTGTGTGAATATGTGTGTGTGTCCGTTCGGCTTGCAGAGATAAGAACACGGCCGTGGCAAGAAGGCCCTGCCTTTCGTAAGAGGCGACTAATGGGTAGGAGTCGAGAGGTGGAGAGTGTGTGCGTGTGCGTGTGCGTGTGCGTTTGCGTGTGCGTGTGTGCGTGTGTGCCTGTGTGCGTGTAAGTGTGTGTGTATGTGTGTGTGAGTGTGTGTGTGTGCGGTCGGCTCGCAGAGATAAGAACACGGCCGTGGCAAGAAGGCCCTGCCTGTCGTAAGAGGCGACTAATGGGTAGGAGTCGAGAGGTGAAGAGTGTATGTGTGTGTGTGTGCCTGTGTGCGTGTGTGTGCGTGTGTGAGTGTGTGTGTATGTGTGTGTGTCCGTTTGGCTGCAGAGATAAGAATACGGCCGAGGCAAGAAGGATCTGCCTCTTGTAAGGGGCGACTAATTAGTAGGAGTCGGGAGGTGATGAGTGTATGTGTGTGTGTGTGCGTGTGTGTGTGCGTGTGTGAGTATGTGTGTGTGTTAGTTCGGCTTGCAGAGATAAGAATACGTCCGTGGCAAGAAGGCCCTGCCTGTCTTAAGAGGCGACTAATGGATAGGAGTCGAGAGGTGGAGAGTGTGTGCGTGTGCGTGTGCGTGTGCGTTTGCGTGTGCGTGTATGCGTGTGTGCCTGTATGCGTGTAAGTGTGTGTGTATGTGTGTGTGTGAGTGTGTGTGTGTGCGGTCGGCTCGCAGAGATAAGAACACGGCCGTGGCAAGAAGGCCCTGCCTGTCGTAAGAGGCGACTAATGGGTAGGAGTCGAGAGGTGAAGAGTGTATGTGTGTATGTGTGTGCCTGTGTGCGTGTGTGTGCGTGTGTGAGTGTGTGTGTATGTGAGTGTGTCCGTTTGGCTGCAGAGATAAGAATACGGCCAAGGCAAGAATGATCTGCCTCTTGTAAGGGGCGACTAATAAGTAGGAGTCGGGAGGTGAAGAGTGTATGTGTGTGTGCGTGTGTGCGTGTGTGTGTGCGTGTGTGAGTATGTGTGTGTGTTAGTGCGGCTTGCAGAAATAAGAACACGACCGAGGCAAGAAGGCCCTGCCTATCGTAAGAGGCGACTAATAGGTAGGAGTCGAGAGGTGAAGAGTGTATGTGTGTGTGTGCGTGTGTGTGTGCGTGTGTGAGTATGTGTGTGTGTCCGATCGGCTTGCAGAGATAAGAACACGGCCGACGCAAGAAGGCCCTGCCTGTCGTAAGAGGCGACTAATAGGTAGGAGTCGAGAGGTGAAGAGTGTATGTGTGTGTGTGCCTGTGTGCGTGTGTGTGTGTGTGCGTGTGTGAGTATGTGTGTGTGTCCGATCGGCTTGCAGAGATAAGAACACGGCCGAGGCAAGAAGGCCCTGCCTGTCGTAAGAGGCGACTAATAGGTAGGAGTCGAGAGGTGAAGAGTGTATGTGTGTGTGTGCCTGTGTGTGTGCGTGTGTGTGTGCGTGTGTGAGTATGTGTGTGTGTTAGTGCGGCTTGCAGAAATAAGAACACGACCGAGGCAAGAAGGCCCTGCCTATCGTAAGAGGCGACTAATAGGTAGGAGTCGAGAGGTGAAGAGTGTATGTGTGTGTGTGCGTGTGTGTGTGCGTGTGTGAGTATGTGTGTGTGTCCGATCGGCTTGCAGAGATAAGAACACGGCCGAGGCAAGAAGGCCCTGCCTGTCGTAAGAGGCGACTAATAGGTAGGAGTCGACAGGTGAAGAGTTTATGTGTGTGTATGTGTGTGCGTGTGTGTGTGCGTGTGTGAGTATGTGTGTGTGTAACGATGCTCTGATCATTTAACAGTTCGAACCGTGGGAGTGTCAATATTTGCGCATCCGCTTCTACAACCTGACGGCGTAGTGGGATTCAAACGGCTATTTAAGGGGTGTGAATAGCGGAATTAGACAGTCTTGTAGCTAGCGCTCTAGGCTCCCTGACTCGCCGGTGTAGTGAACCAGCGAGCCATTCTGGACAGAGATAGTTCCGTATTGAGGATCATACTCTGTCCCTAACCAAGCGGAACCCATCGGTATTGCGTATTGAGCATTACCGTGGATCTGCACAGAACCAACCGGGACAGAGATTTCCGTATTGAGGATCATACTCTGTCCTTAGCCAAGCGGAACCCGTCGGCATTGTGTATTGAACATTGCCGCGGGTCTGCACAGCTAAATATTTTGTTTGCGAGCACATTCGGAGCTTTCGCTGAATTGAAGCGAAAGCGAATATATTAGTAGTACTAATTAATTTCTTTTCTTTTATAGACGTTTGCCGGGGAATTCATTTATCGCGGGACCCAGACGGAAACGTAGAATTCATTTTGTTTTTGTTTTATAAGTATACAACGTAGAATTCCTTTTTTTAATTTTTATCTATTGTATATACTAAATTAATAGATTTATTTTTATTTCAAACCTGTGTTTTACTGAGTCTGTCGCCCCTAAAGAGCTACCCATCTCATGTGTTAGTTCGGCTTGCAGAAATAAGAACACGACCGAGGCAAGAAGGCCCTGCCTATCGTAAGAGGCGACTTATAGGTAGGAGTCGAGAGGTGAAGAGTGTACGTGTGTGTGCGTGTGTGCGTGTGTGTGTGCGTGTGTAAGTATGTGTGTGTGTCGGTTCGGCTTGCAGAGATAAGAACACGGCCGAGACAAGAAGGCCCTGCCTGTCGTAAGAGGCGACTAATAGGTAGGAGTCGAGAGGTGGAGAGTGTGTGCGTGTGCGTGTGCGTGTGTGCGTGTGTGTGTCTTTGTGTGAGCGTGCGTGTGTGTGTGAGTGTGTGTGTATGTCCGTTCGGCTCGCAGAGATAAGAACATGGCTGTGGCAAGAAGACCCTACCTGTTGTAAGGGGCGACTAATAGGTAGAAGTCGAGAGGTGAAGAGTGTATGTGTGTGTGCGTGTGTGCGTGTGTGTGTGCGTGTGTAAGTATGTGTGTGTGTCCGTTCGGCTTGCAGAGATAAGAATACGGCCGAGGCAAGAAGGCCATGCTTGCTGTAAGGAGCGACTAATGGGTAGGAGTCGAGAGATGAAGAGTGTACGTGTGTGTGTGTGCGTGTGTTCGTTTGTGTGTACGTGTGTATGTGTTTGTGCGTGTGTAAGTGTGTGTGTGTATGGGTGTGTGTGTCCGTTCGACTTGCATAGATAAGAATACGGCCGTGGCAAGAAGGCCATGCTTGCTGTAAGGAGCGACTAATTGGTAGGAGTCGAGAGATGTGTGTGTGTTTGTTCCTTTGTGTGTGCGTTTGTAAGTGTGTGTGTGTGTGTATGTATGTGTGTGTCCGTTCGGCTCACAGAGAAAAGAACTCGGCCGTGGCAAGAAGTTCCTGCCTGTCGTAGGATGCGACTAATGGGTAGGAGTCGAGAGGTGAAGGGTGTATGTGTGTGTGTGCGTGTGTGAGTAGGTGTGTGTCCGTTCGGCTCGCAGAGATTAGAATACGGCCGAGGCAATAAGTCCATGCCTGTCGTAAGAGGCGACTAATGGGTAGGAGTCGAGAGGTGAAGAGTGTATGTGTGTGTGTGTGCGCGTGTGTTTGTGCGTGTGTGAGTGTGTGTGTATATGTGTGTGTGTCCGTTTGGCTTGCAGAGATAAGAATACGGCCGAGGCAAGAAGGCCCTGCCTGTCGTAAGAGAAGAATAATGGGTAGGAACCGAGAAGTGAAGAGTGTATGTATGTCTGTGCGTGTGTGCGTGCGTGTGTGAGTGTGTGTGTGTGTATGTGTGTGTCAGTGTGTGTGTGTCCGGTCGGCTCACAGAGATGAGAACACGGCCGTGGCAAGAAGGCCCTGCCTGTCGTAAGAGGCGACTAATGGGTAGGAGTCGAGAGGTGAAGAGTGTATGTGTGTGTGTGTGTGCGTGTGTGCGTATGTGTGCGTGTGTAAGTGTGTGTGTATGTGTGTGTGTCTGTATGGCTTGCAGAGATAAGAATACTGCCGAGGCAAGAAGGCCATGCTTGTTGTAAGGAGCGACTAATGGATAAGAGTCGAGAGATGAAGAGTGTACTTGTGTGTGTGCGTGTGTTCGTTTGTGTGTACGTGTGTATGTGTTTGTGCGTGTGTAAGTGTGTGTGTGTATGGGTGTGTGTGTCCGTTCGGCTTGCATAGATAAGAATACGGCCGTGGCAAGAAGGCCATGCTTGCTGTAAGGAGCGACTAATTGGTAGGAGTCGAGAGATAAAAAATGTGAATGTGTGTGTGTGTTTGTTCCTTTGTGTGTGCGTGTGTAAGTGTGTGTGTATGTATGTGTGTGTCCGTTCGGCTCACAGAGATAAGAACTCGGCCGTGGCAAGAAGTTCCTGCCTGTCGTAAGATGCGACTAATGGGTAGGAGTCGAGAGGTGAAGAGTGTATGTGTGTGCGTGTGCGTGTGCGTGTGTGCGTGTGTGTCTGCGTGTGAGCGTGCGTGTGTGTGTGAGTGTGTGTGTATGTCCGTTCGGCTCGCAGAGATAAGAACATGGCTGTAGCAAGAAGGCCCTACCTCTTGTAAGGGGCGACTAATAGGTAGGAGTCGAGAGGTGAAGAGTGTATGTGTGTGTGCGTGTGTGCGTGTGTGTGAGTATGTGTGTGTGTCCGTTCGGCTTGCAGAAGGAAGAATACGTCCGTGGCAAGAAGTCCCTGAATGTCGTAAGAGGCGACTAATGGGTAGGAGTCGAGAGGTTAAGAGTGTATGTGTGTGCGTGTGTGTGTGCGTGTGTGAGTATGTGTGTGTGTCCGTTCGGCTTGCAGAGATAAGAACACGGCCGAGGCAAGAAGGCCCTGCCTGTCCTAAGAGGCGACTAATAGGTAGGAGTCGAGAGGTGGAGAGTGTGTGCGTGTGCGTGTGCGTGTGCGTGTGTGCGTCTGTGTGTCGGCGTGTGAGCGTGCGTGTGTGTGTGAGTGTGTGTGTATGTCCGTTCGGCTCGCAGAGATAAGAACATGGCTGTAGCAAGAAGGCCCTGCCTGTTGTAAGGGGCGACTAATGGGTAGGAGTCGAGAGGTAAAGAGTGTATGTGTGTGTGCGTGTGTGCGTGTGTGTGCGCGTGTGTGAGTATGTGTGTGTGTCCGTTCGGCTTGCAGAGATAAGAATACGTCCGTGGCAAGAAGTCCCTGAATGTCGTAAGAGGCGACTAATGGATAGGAGTCGAGAGGTGGAGAGTGTGTGCGTGTGCGTGTGCGTGTGCGTGTGTGCGTGTGTGCCTGTGTGCGTGTAAGTGTGTGTGTGTGCGGTCGGCTCGCAGAGATAAGAACACGGCCGTGGCAAGAAGGCCCTGCCTGTCGTAAGAGGCGACTAATGGGTAGGAGTCGAGAGGTGAAGAATGTATGTGTGTGTGTGTGTGTGCCTGTGTGCGTGTGTGTGCGTGTGTGAGTGTTTGTGTATGTGTGTATGTCCGTTTGGCTTGCAGAGATAAGAATACAGCCGAGGCAAGAAGGCCCTGCCTATCGTAAGAGGCTACTAATTGGTAGGAGTCGAGAGGTGAAGAGTGTACGTGTGTGTGCGTGTGTGCGTGTGTGTGTGCGTGTGTAAGTATGTGTGTGTGTCGGTTCGGCTTGCAGAGATAAGAGCACGGCCGAGACAAGAAGGCCCTGCCTGTCGTAAGAGGCGACTAATAGGTAGGAGTCGAGAGGTGGTGAGTGTGTGCGTGTGCGTGTGCGTGTGTGCGTGTGTGTGTCTTCGTGTGAGCGTGCGTGTGTGTGTGAGTGTGTGTGTATGTCCGTTCGGCTCGCAGAGATAAGAATACGTCCGTGGCAAGAAGTCCCTGAATGTCGTAAGAGGCGACTAATGGGTAGGAGTCGAGAGATTAAGAGTGTATGTGTGTGTGTGTGTGAGTGTGTGTGTGTCCGTTCGGCCTGCAGAGATAAGAATACGTCCGGGGCAAGAAGGCCCTGCCTGTCTTAAGAGGCGACTAATGGATAGGAGTCGAGAGGTGGAGAGTGTGTGCGTGTGCGTGTACGTGTGCGTTTGCGTGTGCGTGTGTGCGTGTGTGCCTGTGTGCGTGTAAGTGTGTGTGTATGTGTGTGTGAGTGTGTGTGTGTGCGGTCGGCTCGCAGAGATAAGAACACGGCCGTGGCAAGAAGGCCCTGCCTGTCGTAAGAGGCGACTAATGGGTAGGAGTCGAGAGGTGAAGAGTGTATGTGTGTGTGTGTGCCTGTGTGCGTGTGTGTGCGTGTGTGAGTGTGTGTGTATGTGTGTGTGTCCGTTTGGCTGCAGAGATAAGAATACGGCCGAGGCAAGAAGGATCTGCCTCTTGTAAGGGGCGACTAATTAGTAGGAGTCGGGAGGTGATGAGTGTATGTGTGTGTGTGTGCGTGTGTGTGTGCGTGTGTGAGTATGTGTGTGTGTTAGTTCGGCTTGCAGAGATAAGAATACGTCCGTGGCAAGAAGGCCCTGCCTGTCTTAAGAGGCGACTAATGGATAGGAGTCGAGAGGTGGAGAGTGTGTGCGTGTGCGTGTGCGTGTGCGTTTGCGTGTGCGTGTATGCGTGTGTGCCTGTATGCGTGTAAGTGTGTGTGTATGTGTGTGTGTGAGTGTGTGTGTGTGCGGTCGGCTCGCAGAGATAAGAACACGGCCGTGGCAAGAAGGCCCTGCCTGTCGTAAGAGGCGACTAATGGGTAGGAGTCGAGAGGTGAAGAGTGTATGTGTGTATGTGTGTGCCTGTGTGCGTGTGTGTGCGTGTGTGAGTGTGTGTGTATGTGTGTGTGTCCGTTTGGCTGCAAAGATAAGAATACGGCCGAGGCAAGAATGATCTGCCTCTTGTAAGGGGCGACTAATAAGTAGGAGTCGGGAGGTGAAGAGTGTATGTGTGTGTGCGTGTGTGCGTGTGTGTGTGCGTGTGTGAGTATGTGTGTGTGTTAGTGCGGCTTGCAGAAATAAGAACACGACCGAGGCAAGAAGGCCCTGCCTATCGTAAGAGGCGACTAATAGGTAGGAGTCGAGAGGTGAAGAAGAGTGTATGTGTGTGTGTGCGTGTGTGCGTGTGTGTGTGCGTGTGTGAGTATGTGTGTGTGTCCGATCGGCTTGCAGAGATAAGAACACGGCCGAGGCAAGAAGGCCCTGCCTGTCGTAAGAGGCGACTAATAGGTAGGAGTCGAGAGGTGAAGAGTGTATGTGTGTGTGTGCCTGTGTGCGTGTGTGTGTGTGTGCGTGTGTGAGTATGTGTGTGTGTCCGTTCGGCTTGCAGAGATAAGAACACGGCCGTGGCAAGAAGGCCCTGCCTTTCGTAAGAGGCGACTAATGGGTAGGAGTCGAGAGGTGAAGAGTGTATTTGTGTGTGTGTGTGTGCGTGCGTGTGTGTGTCAGTGTGTGTGTCCGTTCGGCTCACAGAGATAAGGACTCGGCCGTGGCAAGAAGTTCCTGCCTGTCGTAGGAGGCGACTAATGGGTAGGAGTCGACAGGTGAAGAGTTTATGTGTGTGTATGTGTGTGCGTGTGTGTGTGCGTGTGTGAGTATGTGTGTGTGTAACGATGCTCTGATCATTTAACAGTTCGAACCGTGGGAGTGTCAATATTTGCGCATCCGCTTCTACAACCTGACGGCGTAGTGGGATTCAAACGGGTATTTAAGGCGTGTGAATAGCGGAATTAGACAGTCTTGTAGCTAGCGCTCTAGGCTCCCTGACTCGCCGGTGTAGTGAACCAGCGAGCCATTCTGGACAGAGATAGTTCCGTATTGAGGATCATACTCTGTCCCTAACCAAGCGGAACCCATCGGTATTGCGTATTGAGCATTACCGTGGATCTGCACAGAACCAACCGGGACAGAGATTTCCGTATTGAGGATCATACTCTGTCCTTAGCCAAGCGGAACCCGTCGGCATTGTGTATTGAACATTGCCGCGGGTCTGCACAGCTAAATATTTTGTTTGCGAGCACATTCGGAGCTTTCGCTGAATTGAAGCGAAAGCGAATATATTAGTAGTACTAATTAATTTCTTTTCTTTTATAGACGTTTGCCGGGGAATTCATTCATCGCGGGACCCAGACGGAAACGTAGAATTCATTTTGTTTTTGTTTTATAAGTATACAACGTAGAATTCCTTTTTTTAATTTTTATTTATTGTATATACTAAATTAATAGATTTATTTTTATTTCAAACCTGTGTTTTACTGAGTCTGTCGCCCCGAAAGAGCTACCCATCACATGTGTTAGTTCGGCTTGCAGAAATAAGAACACGACCGAGGCAAGAAGGCCCTGCCTATCGTAAGAGGCGACTTATAGGTAGGAGTCGAGAGGTGAAGAGTGTATGTGTGTGTGCGTGTGTGGGTGTGTGTGTGAGTGTGTGAGTATGTGTGTGTGTCCGTTCGGCTTGCAGAGATAAGAACACGACCGAGGCAAGAAGGCCCTGCCTGTCGTAAGAGGCGACTAATAGGTAGGAGTCGAGAGGTGGAGAGTGTGTGAGTGTGCGTATGAGTGTGTGCGTGTGTGTGTCTGCGTGTGAGCGTGCGTGTGTGTGTGAGTGTGTGAGTATGTGTGTGTCCGTTTGGCTTGCAGAGATAAGAATACGTCCGTGGCAAGAAGTCCCTGAATATCGTAAGAGGCGACTAATGGGTAGGAGTCGAGAGGTTAAGAGTGTATGTGTGTGTGTGTGTGTGTGTGTGAGTGTGTGTGTGTCCGTTCGGCCCGCAGAGATAAGAATACGTCCGTGGCAAGAAGGCCCTGCCTGTCTTAAGAGGCGACTAATGGATAGAAGTCGAGAGGTGGAGAGTGTGTGCGTGTGCGTGTGCGTGTGCGTGTGCATGTGTGCTTGTGTGCCTGTGTGCGTGTAAGTGTGTATGTATGTGTGTGTGTGAGTGTGTGTGTGTGCGGTCGGCTCGCAGAGATAGGAACACGGCCGTGGCAAGAAGGCCCTGCCTGTCGTAAGAGGCGACTAATGGGTAGGAGTTGAGAGGTGAAGAGTGTATGTGTGTGTGTGTGCCTGTATGCGTGTGTGTGCGTGTGTGAGTGTGTGTATGTGTGTGTGTCCGTTTGGCTTGCAGAGATAAGAATACGGCCGAGGCAAGAAGGATCTGCCTCTTGTAAGGGGCGACTAATAAGTAGGAGTCGGGAGGTGAAGAGTGTATGTGTGTGTGTGTGCGTGTGTGCGTGTGTGTGTGCGTGTGTGAGTATGTGTGTGTGTTAGTTCGGCTTGCAGAAATAAGAACACGACCGAGGCAAAAAGGCCCTGCCTATCGTAAGAGGCGACTAATAGATAGGAGTCGAGAGGTGAAGAGTGTATGTGTGTGTGTGCGTGTGTGCGTGTGTGTGTGCGTGTGTGAGTATGTGTGTGTGTCCGTTCGGCTTGCAGAGATAAGAACACGGCCGAGGCAAGAAGGCCCTGCCTGTCGTAAGAGGTGACTAATAGGTAGGAGTCGAGAGGTGAAGAATGTATGTGTGTGTGTGAGTGTATGAGTGTGTGCGTGTGTGCGTGCGTGTGTGCGTGTGTGTGTGTGAGTGTGTGTGTGTCCGTTCGGCTCGCAGAGATAAGCAAACAGCCGTGGCAAGAAGGCCATGCAAATCGTACCGGGCGACTAATGGGTAGGAGTCGAGAGGTGAAGAGTGGGCGACTAATAAGTAGGGTCGAGAGGTGAAGAGTGTATGTGTGTGTGTGCGTGTGTGCGTGTGTGTGCGTGTGTAAGTATGAATGTGTGTTAGTTCAGCTTGCAGAGATAAGAACACGACCGAGGCAAGAAGGCCCTGCCTAACGTAAGAGGCGACTAATAGGTAGGAGTCGAGAGGTGAGGAGTGTATTTGTGTGTGTGCGTGTGTGCGTGTGTGTGTGCGTGTGTGAGTATGTGTGTGTGTCCGTTCGGCTTGCAGAGATAAGAATACGTCAGTGGCAAGAAGGCCCTGCCTGTCTTAAGAGGCGACTAATGGATAGGAGTCGAGAGGTAGAGAGTGTGTGCGTGTGCGTGTGCGTGTGCGTGTGCATGTGTGCGTGTGTGCCTGTGTGCGTGTAAGTGTGTGTGTATGTGTGTGTGTGAGTGTGTGTGTGTGTGCGGTCGGCTCGCAGAGATAAGAACACGGCCGAGGCAAGAAGGCCCTGCCTGTCGTAAGAGGCGACTAATAGGTAGGAGTCGAGAGGTGAAGAATGTATGTGTGTGTGCGTGTGTGCGTGTTTGTGTGTGTGTGAGTGTATGTGTGTGTGCGTGTGTGCGTGCGTGTGTGTGTGTGTGTTTGTGAGTGTGTGTGTGTGTGTATGTGTGTGTGTCCCTTCGGCTCGCAGAGATAAGCAAACAGCCGTGGCAAGAAGGCCATGCAAATCGTACCGGGCGACTAATGGGTAGGAGTCGAGAGGTGAAGAGTGGGCGACTAATAAGTAGGAGTCGAGAGGTGAAGAGTGTATGTGTGTGTGTGCGTGTGTGCGTGTGTGTGCGTGTGTGAGTATGAGTGTGTGTTAGTTCGGCTTGCAGAGATAAGAACACGACCGATGCAAGAAGGCCCTGCCTAACGTAAGAGGCGACTAATAGGTAGGAGTCGAGAGGTGAGGAGTGTATTTTTGTGTGTGAGTGTGTGCGTGTGTGTGTGCGTGTGTGAGTGTGTGTGTATGTGTGTGTGTGTCCCTTCGCTCGCAGAGATAAGAAAACAGCGGTGGCAAGAAGGCCATGCCTGTCGTAAGAGGCGACTAATGGATAGGAGTCAAGAGGTGGAGAGTGTGTGCGTGTGCGTGTGTGTGTGAGTGTGTGTGTATGTGTGTGTGTCCCTTCGCTCGCAGAGATAAGAAAACAGCGGTGGCAAGAAGGCCATGCCTGTCGTAAGAGGCGACTAATGGGTAGGAGTCGAGAGGTGAAGAGTGTATGTGTGTGTGTGCGTGTGTGCATGTGTGTGCGTGTGTGTGTGTCTGTTTGGCTTGCAGAGATAAAAATACGGCCGAGGCAAGAAGGCCTTGCCTTTTGTAAGGGGCGACTAATAAATAGGAGTCGAGAGGTGAAGAGTGTATGTGTGTGTGCCTGTGTGCGTGTGTTTGTGTGTGCGTGTGTGTGTGTGCGTGTGTGTGTGTGTGTGTGTCCGTTCGGCTTGCAGAGATAAAAATACGGCCGTGGCAAGAAGGACATGCCTGTCGTAAGAGGCGACTAATGGGTAGGAGTCGAGAGGTGAAGAGTGGATTTGTGTGTGTGTGTGCGTGTGTGTGCGTGTGTGCGTATGTGTGTGTGTGAGTGTGTGTGTCCGTTCGGCTTACAGAGATAAGAACTCAGCTTTGGCAAGTAGTGCCTGCCTGTCGTAAAAGACGACTAATGGGTAGGAGTCGAGAGGTGAAGAGTGTATGTGTGTGTGTGTGCGTGTGTGCGTGTGTGTGCGTGTGTAAGTGTGTGTGTATGTGTGTGTGTGTCCCTTCGGCTCGCAGAGATAAGAAAACAGCGGTGGCAAGAAGGCCATGCCTGTCGTAAGGGGCGACTAATGGGTAGGAATAAAGGGGTGGAGAGTGTATGTGTGCGTGCGTGTGTGCGTGTGTGTATGCGTGTGTGCGTATGTGTGTGAGTGTGTGTGTGTCCGTTCGGCTCGCAGAGATAAGAACACGGCCGTGGCAAGAAGGCCATGCAAATCGTACGGGGCGACTAATGGGTAGGAGTCGAGAGGTGAAGAGTGTATGTGTGTGTGTGTGTGCGCGCGTGTGTTTGTGCGTGTGTGAGTGTGTGTGTATATGTGTGTGTGTCCGTTTGGCTTGCAGAGATAAGAATACGGCCGAGGCAAGAAGGCCCTGCCTGTCGTAAGAGAAGAATAATGGGTAGGAGTCGAGAAGTGAAGAGTGTATGTATGTCTGTGCGTGTGTGCGTGCGTGTGTGAGTGTGTGTGTGTGTATGTGTGTGTCAGTGTGTGTTTTCGGTCGGCTCACAGAGATGAGAACACGGCCGTGGCAAGAAGGCCCTGCCTGTCGTAAGAGGCGACTAATGGGTAGGAGTCGAGAGGTGAAGAGTGTATGTGTTTGTGTGTGTGTGCGTGTGTGCGTATGTGTGCGTGTGTAAGTGTGTGTGTATGTGTGTGTGTCTGTATGGCTTGCAGAGATAAGAATACTGCCGAGGCAAGAAGGCCATGCTTGTTGTAAGGAGCGACTAATGGATAGGAGTCGAGAGATGAAGAGTTTACTTGTGTGTGTGCGTGTGTTCGTTTGTGTGTACATGTGTATGTGTTTGTGCGTGTGTAAGTGTGTGTGTATGGGTGTATGTGTCCGTTCGGCTTGCATAGATAAGAATACGGCCGTGGCAAGAAGGCCATGCTTGCTGTAAGGAGCGACTAATTGGTAGGAGTCGAGAGATAAAAAATGTGTATGTGTGTGTGTGTGTTTGTTCCTTTGTGTGTGCGTGTGTAAGTGTGTGTGTATGTATGTGTGTGTCCGTTCGGCTCACAGAGATAAGAACTCGGCCGTGGCAAGAAGTTCCTGCCTGTCGTAAGATGCGACTAATGGGTAGGAGTCGAGAGGTGAAGAGTGTATGTGTGTGCGTGTGCGTGTGCGTGTGTGCGTGTGTGTCTGCGTGTGAGCGTGCGTGTGTGTGTGAGTGTGTGCGTATGTCCGTTCGGCTCGCAGAGATAAGAACATGGCTGTAGCAAGAAGGCCCTGCCTCTTGTAAGGGGCGACTAATAGGTAGGAGTCGAGAGGTGAACAGTGTATGTGTGTGTGCGTGTGTGCGTGTGTGTAAGTATGTGTGTGTGTCCGTTCGGCTTGCAGAGGGAAGAATACGTCCGTGGCAAGAAGTCCCTGAATGTCGTAAGAGGCGACTAATGGGTAGGAGTCGAGAGGTTAAGAGTGTATGTGTGTGCGTGTTTGTGTGCGTGTGTGAGTATGTGTGTGTGTCCGTTCGGCTTGTAGAGATAAGAACACGGCCGAGGCAAGAAGGCCCTGCCTGTCCTAAGAGGCGACTAATAGGTAGGAGTCGAGAGGTGGAGAGTGTGTGCGTGTGCGTGTGCGTGTGCGTGTGTGCGTCTGTGTGTCTGCGTGTGAGCGTGCGTGTGTGTGTGAGTGTGTGTCCGTTCGGCTTGCAGAGATAAGAATACGTCCGTGGCAAGAAGTCCCTGAATGTCGTAAGAGGCGACTAATGGATAGGAGTCGAGAGGTGGAGAGTGTGTGCGTGTGCGTGTGCGTGTGTGCGTGTGTGCCTGTGTGCGTGTAAGTGTGTGTGTGTGTGCGGTCGGCTCGCAGAGATAAGAACACGGCCGTGGCAAGAAGGCCCTGCCTGTCGTAAGAGGTGACTAATGGGTAGGAGTCGAGAGGTGAAGAATGTATGTGTGTGTGTGTGTGCCTGTGTGCGTGTGTGTGCGTGTGTGAGTGTTTGTGTATGTGTGTATGTCCGTTTGGCTTGCAGAGATAAGAATACAGCCGAGGCAAGAAGGCCCTGCCTATCGTAAGAGGCTACTAATTGGTAGGAGTCGAGAGGTGAAGAGTGTACGTGTGTGTGCGTGTGTGCGTGTGTGTGTGCGTGTGTAAGTATGTGTGTGTGTCGGTTCGGCTTGCAGAGATAAGAGCACGGCCGAGACAAGAAGGCCCTGCCTGTCGTAAGAGGCGACTAATAGGTAGGAGTCGAGAGGTGGAGAGTGTGTGCGTGTGCGTGTGCGTGTGTGCGTGTGTGTGTGTCTTCGTGTGAGCGTGCGTGTGTGTGTGAGTGTGTGTGTATGTCCGTTCGGCTCGCAGAGATAAGAATACGTCCGTGGCAAGAAGTCCCTGAATGTCGTAAGAGGCGACTAATGGGTAGGAGTCGAGAGGTTAAGAGTGTATGTGTGTGTGTGTGTGAGTGTGTATGTGTCCGTTCGGCCTGCAGAGATAAGAATACGGCCGAGGCAAGAAGGATCTGCCTCTTGTAAGGGGCGACTAATAAGTAGGAGTCGGGAGGTGATGAGTGTATGTGTGTGTGTGTGCGTGTGTGTGCGTGTGTGAGTATGTGTGTGTGTTAGTTCGGCTTGCAGAAATAAGAACACGACCGAGGCAAGAAGGCCCTGCCTATCGTAAGAGGCGACTAATAGGTAGGAGTCGAGAGGTATAGAGTGTGTGCGTGTGCGTGTGCGTGTGCGTGTGCGTGTGTGCGTGTGTGTGTCTGCGTGTGAGCGTGCGTGTGTGTGTGAGTGTGTGTGTATATCCGTTCGGCTCGCAGAGATAAGAATACGTCCGTGGCAAGAAGTCCCTGAATGTCGTAAGAGGCGACTAATGGGTAGGAGTCGAGAGGTTAAGAGTGTATGTGTGTGTGTGTGAGTGTGTGTGTGTCCGTTCGGCCTGCAGAGATAAGAATACGTCCGTGGCAAGAAGGCCCTGCCTGTCTTAAGAGGCGACTAATGGATAGGAGTCGAGAGGTTAAGAGTGTATGTGTGTGTGCGTGTGTGCGTGTGTGTGTGCGTGTGTGAGTATGTGTGTGTGTTAGTGCGGCTTGCAGAAATAAGAACACGACCGAGGCAAGAAGGCCCTGCCTATCGTAAGAGGCGACTAATAGGTAGGAGTCGAGAGGTGAAGAGTGTATGTGTGTGTGTGCGTGTGTGCTTGTGTGTGTGCGTGTGTGAGTATGTGTGTGTGTCCGATCGGCTTGCAGAGATAAGAACACGGCCGAGGCAAGAAGGCCCTGCCTGTCGTAAGAGGCGACTAATAGGTAGGAGTCGAGAGGTGAAGAGTGTATGTGTGTGTGTGCCTGTGTGCGTGTGTGTGTGTGTGCGTGTGTGAGTATGTGTGTGTGTCCGTTCGGCTTGCAGAGATAAGAACACGGCCGTGGCAAGAAGGCCCTGCCTTTCGTAAGAGGCGACTAATGGGTAGGAGTCGAGAGGTGAAGAGTGTATTTGTGTGTGTGTGTGTGTGCGTGCGTGTGTGTGTCAGTGTGTGTGTCCGTTCGGCTCACAGAGATAAGGACTCGGCCGTGGCAAGAAGTTCCTGCCTGTCGTAGTAGGCGACTAATGGGTAGGAGTCGACAGGTGAAGAGTTTATGTGTGTGTATGTGTGTGCGTGTGTGTGTGCGTGTGTGAGTATGTGTGTGTGTAACGATGCTCTGATCATTTAACAGTTCGAACCGTGGGAGTGTCAATATTTGCGCATCCGCTTCTACAACCTGACGGCGTAGTGGGATTCAAACGGCTATTTAAGGTGTGTGAATAGCGGAATTAGACAGTCTTGTAGCTAGCGATCTACGCTCCCTGACTCGCCGGTGTAGTGAACCAGCGAGCCATTCTGGACAGAGATAGTTCCGTATTGAGGATCATACTCTGTCCCTAACCAAGCGGAACCCATCGGTATTGCGTATTGAGCATTACCGTGGATCTGCACAGAACCAACCGGGACAGAGATTTCCGTATTGAGGATCATACTCTGTCCTTAGCCAAGCGGAACCCGTCGGCATTGTGTATTGAACATTGCCGCGGGTCTGCACAGCTAAATATTTTGTTTGCGAGCACA
This sequence comes from Diabrotica undecimpunctata, assembly GCF_040954645.1. NCBI lineage: Eukaryota > Metazoa > Arthropoda > Insecta > Coleoptera > Chrysomelidae > Diabrotica > Diabrotica undecimpunctata. The sequence goes on from NW_027311886.1 coordinate 2,342,814, forward strand.
TTCGGAGCTTTCGCTGAATTGAAGCGAAAGCGAATATATTAGTAGTACTAATTAATTTCTTTTCTTTTATAGACGTTTGCCGGGGAATTCATTCATCGCGGGACCCAGACGGAAACGTCGAATTCATTTTGTTTTTGTTTTATAAGTATACAACGTAGAATTCCTTTTTTTAATTTTTATTTATTGTATATACTAAATTAATAGATTTATTTTTATTTCAAACCTGTGTTTTACTGAGTCTGTCGCCCCGAAAGAGCTACCCATCACATGTGTTAGTTCGGCTTGCAGAAATAAGAACACGACCGAGGCAAGAAGGCCCTGCCTATCGTAAGAGGCGACTTATAGGTAGGAGTCGAGAGGTGAAGAGTGTATGTGTGTGTGCGTGTGTGCGTGTGTGTGTGAGTGTGTGAGTATGTGTGTGTGTCCGTTCGGCTTGCAGAAATAAGAACACGGCCGAGGCAAGAAGGCCCTGCCTGTCGTAAGAGGCGACTAATAGGTAGGAGTCGAGAGGTGGAGAGTGTGTGAGTGTGCGTGTGAGTGTGTGTGTGTGTGTGTGTGTGTCTGCGTGTGAGCGTGCGTGTGTGTGTGAGTGTGTGAGTATGTGTGTGTCCGTTTGGCTTGCAGATATAAGAATACGTCCGTGGCAAGAAGTCCCTGAATATCGTAAGAGGCGACTAATGGGTAGGAGTCGAGAGGTTAAGAGTGTATGTGTGTGTGTGTGTGTGTGAGTGTGTGTGTGTCCGTTCGGCCCGCAGAGATAAGAATACGTCCGTGGCAAGAAGGCCCTGCCTGTCTTAAGAGGCGACTAATGGATAGAAGTCGAGAGGTGGAGAGTGTGTGCGTGTGCGTGTGCGTGTGCGTGTGCATGTGTGCTTGTGTGCCTGTGTGCGTGTAAGTGTGTATGTATGTGTGTGAGTGTGTGTGTGTGTGTGCGGTCGGCTCGCAGAGATAGGAACACGGCCGTGGCAAGAAGGCCCTGCCTGTCGTAAGAGGCGACTAATGGGTAGGAGTTGAGAGGTGAAGAGTGTATGTGTGTGTGTGTCTGTGCCTGTATGCGTGTGTGTGCGTGTGTGAGTGTGTGTGTATGTGTGTGTGTGTCCGTTTGGCTTGCAGAGATAAGAATACGGCCGAGGCAAGAAGGATCTGCCTCTTGTAAGGGGCGACTAGTAAGTAGGAGTCAGGAGGTGAAGAGTGTATGTGTGTGTGTGCGTGTGTGCGTGTGTGTGTGCGTGTGTGAGTATGTGTGTGTGTTAGTTTGGCTTGCAGAAATAAGAACACGACCGAGGCAAAAAGGCCCTGCCTATCGTAAGAGGCGACTAAAAGATAGGAGTCGAGAGGTGAAGAGTGTATGTGTGTGTGCGTGTGTGAGTATGTGTGTGTGTCCGTTCGGCTTGCAGAGATAAGAACACGGCCGAGGCAAGAAGGCCCTGCCTGTCGTAAGAGGTGACTAATAGGTAGGAGTCGAGAGGTGAAGAATGTATGTGTGTGTGTGAGTGTATGAGTGTGTGCGTGTGTGCGTGCGTGTGTGCGTGTGTGTGTGTGAGTGTGTGTGTGTCCGTTCGGCTCGCAGAGATAAGCAAACAGCCGTGGCAAGAAGGCCATGCAAATCGTACCGGGCGACTAATGGGTAGGAGTCGAGAGGTGAAGAGTGGGCGACTAATAAGTAGGGTCGAGAGGTGAAGAGTGTATGTGTGTGTGTGTGTGCGTGTGTGCGTGTGTGTGCGTGTGTAAGTATGAATGTGTGTTAGTTCAGCTTGCAGAGATAAGAACACGACCGAGGCAAGAAGGCCCTGCCTAACGTAAAAGGCGACTAATAGGTAGGAGTCGAGAGGTGAGGAGTGTATTTGTGTGTGTGCGTGTGTGTGTGCGTGTGTGAGTATGTGTGTGTGTCCGTTCGGCTTGCAGAGATAAGAATACGTCCGTGGCAAGAAGGCCCTGCCTGTCTTAAGAGGCGACTAATGGATAGGAGTCGAGAGGTGGAGAGTGTGTGCGTGTGCGTGTGCGTGTGCGTGTGCATGTGTGCGTGTGTGCCTGTGTGCGTGTAAGTGTGTGTGTATGTGTTTGTGAGTGTGTGTGTGTGCGGTCGGCTCGCAGAGATAAGAACACGGCCGAGGCAAGAAGGCCCTGCCTGTCGTAAGAGGTGACTAATAGGTAGGAGTCGAGAGGTGAAGAATGTATGTGTGTGTGTGAGTGTATGAGTGTGTGCGTGTGTGCGTGCGTGTGTGCGTGTGTGTGTGTGAGTGTGTGTGTGTCCGTTCGGCTCGCAGAGATAAGCAAACAGCCGTGGCAAGAAGGCCATGCAAATCGTACCGGGCGACTAATGGGTAGGAGTCGAGAGGTGAAGAGTGGGCGACTAATAAGTAGGGTCGAGAGGTGAAGAGTGTATGTGTGTGTGCGTGTGTGCGTGTGTGTGCGTGTGTAAGTATGAATGTGTGTTAGTTCAGCTTGCAGAGATAAGAACACGACCGAGGCAAGAAGGCCCTGCCTAACGTAAGAGGCGACTAATAGGTAGGAGTCGAGAGGTGAGGAGTGTATTTGTGTGTGTGCGTGTGTGTGTGCGTGTGTGAGTATGTGTGTGTGTGTCCGTTCGGCTTGCAGAGATAAGAATACGTCCGTGGCAAGAAGGCCCTGCCTGTCTTAAGAGGCGACTAATAGGTAGGAGTCGAGAGGTGAAGAATGTATGTGTGTGTGTGCGTGTGTGCGTGTTTGTGTGTGTGTGAGTGTATGTGTGTGTGCGTGTGTGCGTGCGTGTGTGTGTGTGTGTTTGTGAGTGTGTGTGTGTGTATGTGTGTGTGTCCCTTCGGCTCGCAGAGATAAGCAAACAGCCGTGGCAAGACGGCCATGCAAATCGTACCGGGCGACTAATGGGTAGGAGTCGAGAGGTGAAGAGTGGGCGACTAATAAGTAGGAGTCGAGAGGTGAAGAGTGTATGTGTATGTGTGCGTGTGTGCGTGTGTGTGCGTGTGTGAGTATGAGTGTGTGTTAGTTCGGCTTGCAGAGATAAGAACACGACCGATGCAAGAAGGCCCTGCCTAACGTAAGAGGCGACTAATAGGTAGGAGTCGAGAGGTGAGGAGTGTATTTTTGTGTGTGCGTGTTTGCGTGTGTGTGTGCGTGTGTGAGTGTGTGTGTATGTGTGTGTGTGTCCCTTCGCTCGCAGAGATAAGAAAACAGCGGTGGCAAGAAGGCCATGCCTGTCGTAAGAGGCGACTAATGGATAGGAGTCAAGAGGTGGAGAGTGTGTGCGTGTGCGTGTGTGTGTGAGTGTGTGTGTATGTGTGTGTGTCCCTTCGCTCGCAGAGATAAGAAAACAGCGGTGGCAAGAAGGCCATGCCTGTCGTAAGAGGCGACTAATGGGTAGGAGTCGAGAGGTGAAGGGTGTATGTGTGTGTGCGTGTGTGCGTGTGTGTGCGTGTGTGTGTGTCTGTTTGGCTTGCAGAGATAAAAATACGGCCGAGGCAAGAAGGCCATGCCTTTTGTAAGGGGCGACTAATAAATAGGAGTCGAGAGGTGAAGAGTGTATGTGTGTGTGCCTGTGTGCGTGTGTTTGTGTGTGCGTGTGTGTGTGCGTGTGTGTGTGTGTGTGTCCGTTCGGCTTGCAGAGATAAAAATACGGCCGTGGCAAGAAGGACATGCCTGTCGTAAGAGGCGACTAATGGGTAGGAGTCGAGAGGTGAAGAGTGTATGTGTGTGTGTGTGTGTGTGCGCGCGTGTGTTTGTGCGTGTGTGAGTGTGTGTGTATATGTGTGTGTGTCCGTTTGGCTTGCAGAGATAAGAATACGGCCGAGGCAAGAAGGCCCTGCCTGTCGTAAGAGAAGAATAATGGGTAGGAGTCGAGAAGTGAAGAGTGTATGTATGTCTGTGCGTGTGTGCGTGCGTGTGTGAGTGTGTGTGTGTGTATGTGTGTGTCAGTGTGTGTGTTCGGTCGGCTCACAGAGATGAGAACACGGCCGTGGCAAGAAGGCCCTGCCTGTCGTAAGAGGCGACTAATTGGTAGGAGTCGAGAGGTGAAGAGTGTATGTGTTTGTGTGTGTGTGCGTGTGTGCGTATGTGTGCGTGTGTAAGTGTGTGTGTATGTGTGTGTGTCTGTATGGCTTGCAGAGATAAGAATACCGCCGAGGCAAGAAGGCCATGCTTGTTGTAAGGAGCGACTAATGGATAGGAGTCGAGAGATGAAGAGTTTACTTGTGTGTGTGCGTGTGTTCGTTTGTGTGTACGTGTGTATGTGTTTGTGCGTGTGTAAGTGTGTGTGTGTATGGGTGTGTGTGTCCGTTCGGCTTGCATAGATAAGAATACGGCCGTGGCAAGAAGGCCATGCTTGCTGTAAGGAGCGACTAATTGGTAGGAGTCGAGAGATAAAAAATGTGTATGTGTGTGTGTGTTTGTTCCTTTGTGTGTGCGTGTGTAAGTGTGTGTGTATGTATGTGTGTGTCCGTTCGGCTCACAGAGATAAGAACTCGGCCGTGGCAAGAAGTTCCTGCCTGTCGTAAGATGCGACTAATGGGTAGGAGTCGAGAGGTGAAGAGTGTATGTGTGTGCGTGTGCGTGTGCGTGTGTGCGTGTGTGTCTGCGTGTGAGCGTGCGTGTGTGTGTGAGTGTGTGCGTATGTCCGTTCGGCTCGCAGAGATAAGAACATGGCTGTAGCAAGAAGGCCCTGCCTCTTGTAAGGGGCGACTAATAGGTAGGAGTCGAGAGGTGAACAGTGTATGTGTGTGTGCGTGTGTGCGTGTGTGTGAGTATGTGTGTGTGTCCGTTCGGCTTGCAGAGGGAAGAATACGTCCGTGGCAAGAAGTCCCTGAATGTCGTAAGAGGCGACTAATGGGTAGGAGTCGAGAGGTTAAGAGTGTATGTGTGTGCGTGTGTGTGTGCGTGTGTGAGTATGTGTGTGTGTCCGTTCGGCTTGCAGAGATAAGAACACGGCTGAGGCAAGAAGGCCCTGCCTGTCCTAAGAGGCGACTAATAGGTAGGAGTCGAGAGGTGGAGAGTGTGTGCGTGTGCATGTGCGTGTGCGTGTGTGCGTCTGTGTGTCTGCGTGTGAGCGTGCGTGTGTGTGTGAGTGTGTGTGTATGTCCGTTCGGCTCGCAGAGATAAGAACATGGCTGTAGCAAGAAGGCCCTGCCTGTTGTAAGGGGCGACTAATGGGTAGGAGTCGAGAGGTAAAGAGTTTATGTGTGTGTGCGTGTGTGCGTGTGTGTGCGCGTGTGTGAGTATGTGTGTGTGTCCGTTCGGCTTGCAGAGATAAGAATACGTCCGTGGCAAGAAGTCCCTGAATGTCGTAAGAGGCGACTAATGGATAGGAGTCGAGAGGTGGAGAGTGTGTGCGTGTGCGTGTGCGTGTGCGTGTGTGCGTGTGTGCCTGTGTGCGTGTAAGTGTGTGTGTGTGTGCGGTCGGCTCGCAGAGATAAGAACACGGCCGTGGCAAGAAGGCCCTGCCTGTCGTAAGAGGTGACTAATGGGTAGGAGTCGAGAGGTGAAGAATGTATGTGTGTGTGTGTGCCTGTGTGCGTGTGTGTGCGTGTGTGAGTGTTTGTGTATGTGTGTATGTCCGTTTGGCTTGCAGAGATAAGAATACAGCCGAGGCAAGAAGGCCCTGCCTATCGTAAGAGGCTACTAATTGGTAGGAGTCGAGAGGTGAAGAGTGTACGTGTGTGTGCGTGTGTGTGTGCGTGTGTAAGTATGTGTGTGTGTCGGTTCGGCTTGCAGAGATAAGAGCACGGCCGAGACAAGAAGGCCCTGCCTGTCGTAAGAGGCGACTAATAGGTAGGAGTCGAGAGGTGGAGAGTGTGTGCGTGTGCGTGTGCGTGTGTGCGTGTGTGTGTCTTCGTGTGAGCGTGCGTGTGTGTGTGAGTGTGTGTGTATGTCCGTTCGGCTCGCAGAGATAAGAATACGTCCGTGGCAAGAAGTCCCTGAATGTCGTAAGAGGCGACTAATGGGTAGGAGTCGAGAGGTTAAGAGTGTATGTGTGTGTGTGTGAGTGTGTGTGTGTCCGTTCGGCCTGCAGAGATAAGAATACGTCCGGGGCAAGAAGGCCCTGCCTGTCTTAAGAGGCGACTAATGGATAGGAGTCGAGAGGTGGAGAGTGTGTGCGTGTGCGTGTACGTGTGCGTTTGCGTGTGCGTGTGTGCGTGTGTGCCTGTGTGCGTGTAAGTGTGTGTGTATGTGTGTGTGAGTGTGTGTGTGTGCGGTCGGCTCGCAGAGATAAGAACACGGCCGTGGCAAGAAGGCCCTGCCTGTCGTAAGAGGCGACTAATGGGTAGGAGTCGAGAGGTGAAGGGTGTATGTGTGTGTGTGTGTGCCTGTGTGCGTGTGTGTGCGTGTGTGAGCGTGTGTGTATGTGTGTGTGTCCGTTTGGCTGCAGAGATAAGAATACGGCCGAGGCAAGAAGGATCTGCCTCTTGTAAGGGGCGACTAATAAGTAGGAGTCGGGAGGTGATGAGTGTATGTGTGTGTGTGTGCGTGTGTGTGTGCGTGTGTGAGTATGTGTGTGTGTTAGTTCGGCTTGCAGAAATAAGAACACGACCGAGGCAAGAAGGCCCTGCCTATCGTAAGAGGCGACTAATAGGTAGGAGTCGAGAGGTATAGAGTGTGTGCGTGTGCGTGTGCGTGTGCGTGTGTGCGTGTGTGTGTCTGCGTGTGAGCGTGCGTGTGTGTGTGAGTGTGTGTGTATATCCGTTCGGCTCGCAGAGATAAGAATACGTCCGTGGCAAGAAGTCCCTGAATGTCGTAAGAGGCGACTAATGGGTAGGAGTCGAGAGGTTAAGAGTGTATGTGTGTGTGTGTGAGTGTGTGTGTGTCCGTTCGGCCTGCAGAGATAAGAATACGTCCGTGGCAAGAAGGCCCTGCCTGTCTTAAGAGGCGACTAATAGATAGGAGTCGAGAGGTGGAGAGTGTGTGCGTGTGCGTGTGCGTGTGCGTTTGCGTGTGTGTGTATGCGTGTGTGCCTGTATGCGTGTAAGTGTGTGTGTATGTGTGTGTGTGAGTGTGTGTGTGTGCGGTCGGCTCGCAGAGATAAGAACACGGCCGTGGCAAGAAGGCCCTGCCTGTCGTAAGAGGCGACTAATGGGTAGGAGTCGAGAGGTGAAGAGTGTATGTGTGTATGTGTGTGCCTGTGTGCGTGTGTGTGCGTGTGTGAGTGTGTGTGTATGTGTGTGTGTCCGTTTGGCTGCAGAGATAAGAATACGGCCGAGGCAAGAATGATCTGCCTCTTGTAAGGGGCGACTAATAAGTAGGAGTCGGGAGGTGAAGAGTGTATTTGTGTGTGCGTGTGTGCGTGTGTGTGTGCGTGTGTGAGTATGTGTGTGTGTTAGTGCGGCTTGCAGAAATAAGAACACGACCGAGGCAAGAAGGCCCTGCCTATCGTAAGAGGCGACTAATAGGTAGGAGTCGAGAGGTGAAGAGTGTATGTGTGTGTGTGCGTGTGTGCGTGTGTGTGTGCGTGTGTGAGTATGTGTGTGTGTCCGATCGGCTTGCAGAGATAAGAACACGGCCGAGGCAAGAAGGCCCTGCCTGTCGTAAGAGGCGACTAATAGGTAGGAGTCGAGAGGTGAAGAGTGTATGTGTGTGTGTGCCTGTGTGCGTGTGTGTGTGTGTGCGTGTGTGAGTATGTGTGTGTGTCCGTTCGGCTTGCAGAGATAAGAACACGGCCGTGGCAAGAAGGCCCTGCCTTTCGTAAGAGGCGACTAATGGGTAGGAGTCGAGAGGTGAAGAGTGTATTTGTGTGTGTGTGTGTGTGTGTGCGTGCGTGTGTGTGTCAGTGTGTGTGTCCGTTCGGCTCACAGAGATAAGGACTCGGCCGTGGCAAGAAGTTCCTGCCTGTCGTAGTAGGCGACTAATGGGTAGGAGTCGACAGGTGAAGAGTTTATGTGTGTGTATGTATGTGCGTGTGTGTGTGCGTGTGTGAGTATGTGTGTGTGTAACGATGCTCTGATCATTTAACAGTTCGAACCGTGGGAGTGTCAATATTTGCGCATCCGCTTCTACAACCTGACGGCGTAGTGGGATTCAAACGGCTATTTAAGGCGTGTGAATAGCGGAATTAGACAGTCTTGTAGCTAGCGCTCTAGGCTCCCTGACTCGCCGGTGTAGTGAACCAGCGAGCCATTCTGGACAGAGATAGTTCCGTATTGAGGATCATACTCTGTCCCTAACCAAGCGGAACCCATCGGTATTGCGTATTGAGCATTACCGTGGATCTGCACAGAACCAACCGGGACAGAGATTTCCGTATTGAGGATCATACTCTGTCCTTAGCCAAGCGGAACCCGTCGGCATTGTGTATTGAACATTGCCGCGGGTCTGCACAGCTAAATATTTTGTTTGCGAGCACATTCGGAGCTTTCGCTGAATTGAAGCGAAAGCGAATATATTAGTAGTACTAATTAATTTCTTTTCTTTTATAGACGTTTGCCGGGGAATTCATTCATCGCGGGACCCAGACGGAAACGTCGAATTCATTTTGTTTTTGTTTTATAAGTATACAACGTAGAATTCCTTTTTTTAATTTTTATTTATTGTATATACTAAATTAATAGATTTATTTTTATTTCAAACCTGTGTTTTACTGAGTCTGTCGCCCCGAAAGAGCTACACATCACATGTGTTAGTTCGGCTTGCAGAAATAAGAACACGACCGAGGCAAGAAGGCCCTGCCTATCGTAAGAGGCGACTTATAGGTAGGAGTCGACAGGTGAAGAGTGTATGTGTGTGTGCGTGTGTGCGTGTGTGTGTGAGTGTGTGAGTATGTGTGTGTGTCCGTTCGGCTTGCAGAAATAAGAACACGGCCGAGGCAAGAAGGCCCTGCCTGTCGTAAGAGGCGACTAATAGGTAGGAGTCGAGAGGTGGAGAGTGTGTGAGTGTGCGTGTGAGCGTGTGTGTGTGTGTGTGTCTGCGTGTGAGCGTGCGTGTGTGTGTGAGTGTGTGAGTATGTGTGTGTCCGTTTGGCTTGCAGAGATAAGAATACGTCCGTGGCAAGAAGTCCCTGAATATCGTAAGAGGCGACTAATGGGTAGGAGTCGAGAGGTTAAGAGTGTATGTGTGTGTGTGTGTGTGTGAGTGTGTGTGTGTCCGTTCGGCCCGCAGAGATAAGAATACGTCCGTGGCAAGAAGGCCCTGCCTGTCTTAAGAGGCGACTAATGGATAGAAGTCGAGAGGTGGAGAGTGTGTGCGTGTGCGTGTGCGTGTGCGTGTGCATGTGTGCTTGTGTGCCTGTGTGCGTGTAAGTGTGTATGTATGTGTGTGTGTGAGTGTGTGTGTGTGCGGTCGGCTCGCAGAGATAGGAACACGGCCGTGGCAAGAAGGCCCTGCCTGTCGTAAGAGGCGACTAATGGGTAGGAGTTGAGAGGTGAAGAGTGTATGTGTGTGTGTGTGTGTGCCTGTATGCGTGTGTGTGCGTGTGTGAGTGTGTGTGTATGTGTGTGTGTCCGTTTGGCTTGCAGAGATAAGAATACGGCCGAGGCAAGAAGGATCTGCCTCTTGTAAGGGGCGACTAATAAGTAGGAGTCAGGAGGTGAAGAGTGTATGTGTGTGTGTGCGTGTGTGCGTGTGTGTGTGCGTGTGTGAGTATGTGTGTGTGTTAGTTCGGCTTGCAGAAATAAGAACACGACCGAGGCAAAAAGGCCCTGCCTATCGTAAGAGGCGACTAATAGATAGGAGTCGAGAGGTGAAGAGTGTATGTGTGTGTGTGCGTGTGTGAGTATGTGTGTGTGTCCGTTCGGCTTGCAGAGATAAGAACACGGCCGAGGCAAGAAGGCCCTGCCTGTCGTAAGAGGTGACTAATAGGTAGGAGTCGAGAGGTGAAGAATGTATGTGTGTGTGTGAGTGTATGAGTGTGTGCGTGTGTGCGTGCGTGTGTGCGTGTGTGTGTGTGAGTGTGTGTGTGTCCGTTCGGCTCGCAGAGATAAGCAAACAGCCGTGGCAAGAAGGCCATGCAAATCGTACCGGGCGACTAATGGGTAGGAGTCGAGGGGTGAAGAGTGGGCGACTAATAAGTAGGGTCGAGAGGTGAAGAGTGTATGTGTGTGTGTGCGTGTGTGCGTGTGTGTGCGTGTGTAAGTATGAATGTGTGTTAGTTCAGCTTGCAGAGATAAGAACACGACCGAGGCAAGAAGGCCCTGCCTAACGTAAGAGGCGACTAATAGGTAGGAGTCGAGAGGTGAGGAGTGTATTTGTGTGTGTGCGTGTGTGTGTGCGTGTGTGAGTATGTGTGTGTGTCCGTTCGGCTTGCAGAGATAAGAATACGTCCGTGGCAAGAAGGCCCTGCCTGTCTTAAGAGGCGACTAATGGATAGGAGTCGAGAGGTGGAGAGTGTGTGCGTGTGCGTGTGCGTGTGCGTGTGCATGTGTGCGTGTGTGCCTGTGTGCGTGTAAGTGTGTGTGTATGTGTGTGTGAGTGTGTGTGTGTGTGCGGTCGGCTCGCAGAGATAAGAACACGGCCGAGGCAAGAAGGCCCTGCCTGTCGTAAGAGGTGACTAATAGGTAGGAGTCGAGAGGTGAAGAGTGTATGTGTGTGTGTGAGTGTATGAGTGTGTGCGTGTGTGCGTGCGTGTGTGCGTGTGTGTGTGTGAGTGTGTGTGTGTCCGTTCGGCTCGCAGAGATAAGCAAACAGCCGTGGCAAGAAGGCCATGCAAATCGTACCGGGCGACTAATGGGTAGGAGTCGAGAGGTGAAGAGTGGGCGACTAATAAGTAGGGTCGAGAGGTGAAGAGTGTATGTGTGTGTGTGCGTGTGTGCATGTGTGTGCGTGTGTAAGTATGAATGTGTGTTAGTTCAGCTTGCAGAGATAAGAACACGACCGAGGCAAGAAGGCCCTGCCTAACGTAAGAGGCGACTAATAGGTAGGAGTCGAGAGGTGAGGAGTGTATTTGTGTGTGTGCGTGTGTGTGTGCGTGTGTGAGTATGTGTGTGTGTCCGTTCGGCTTGCAGAGATAAGAATACGTCCGTGGCAAGAAGGCCCTGCCTGTCTTAAGAGGCGACTAATAGGTAGGAGTCGAGAGGTGAAGAATGTATGTGTGTGTGTGCGTGTGTGCGTGTTTGTGTGTGTGTGAGTGTATGTGTGTGTGCGTGTGTGCGTGCGTGTGTGTGTGTGTGTTTGTGAGTGTGTGTGTGTATGTGTGTGTCCCTTCGGCTCGCAGAGATAAGCAAACAGCCGTGGCAAGAAGGCCATGCAAATCGTACCGGGCGACTAATGGGTAGGAGTCGAGAGGTGAAGAGTGGGCGACTAATAAGTAGGAGTCGAGAGGTGAAGAGTGTATGTGTGTGTGTGCGTGTGTGCGTGTGTGTGCGTGTGTGAGTATGAGTGTGTGTTAGTTCGGCTTGCAGAGATAAGAACACGACCGATGCAAGAAGGCCCTGCCTAACGTAAGAGGCGACTAATAGGTAGGAGTCGAGAGGTGAGGAGTGTATTTTTGTGTGTGCGTGTGTGCGTGTGTGTGTGCGTGTGTGAGTGTGTGTGTATGTGTGTGTGTGTCCCTTCGCTCGCAGAGGTAAGAAAACAGCGGTGGCAAGAAGGCCATGCCTGTCGTAAGAGGCGACTAATGGATAGGAGTCAAGAGGTGGAGAGTGTGTGCGTGTGCGTGTGTGTGTGAGTGTGTGTGTATGTGTGTGTGTCCCTTCGCTCGCAGAGATAAGAAAACAGCGGTGGCAAGAAGGCCATGCCTGTCGTAAGAGGCGACTAATGGGTAGGAGTCGAGAGGTGAAGAGTGTATGTGTGTGTGCGTGTGTGCGTGTGTGTGCGTGTGTGTGTGTCTGTTTGGCTTGCAGAGATAAAAATACGGCCGAGGCAAGAAGGCCATGCCTTTTGTAAGGGGCGACTAATAAATAGGAGTCGAGAGGTGAAGAGTGTATGTGTGTGTGCCTGTGTGCGTGTGTTTGTGTGTGCGTGTGTGTGTGCGTGTGTGTGTGTGTGTCCGTTCGGCTTGCAGAGATAAAAATACGGCCGTGGCAAGAAGGACATGCCTGTCGTAAGAGGCGACTAATGGGTAGGAGTCGAGAGGGGAAGAGTGGATTTGTGTGTGTGTGTGTGCGTGTGTGTGCGTGTGTGCGTTTGTGTGTGTGTGAGTGTGTGTGTCCGTTCGGCGTACAGAGATAAGAACTCAGCTTTGGCAAGTAGTGCCTGCCTGTCGTAAAAGACGACTAATGGGTAGGAGTCGAGAGGTGAAGAGTGTATGTGTGTGTGTGTGTGTGCGTGTGTGCGTGTGTGTGCGTGTGTAAGTGTGTGTGTATGTGTGTGTGTGTGTCCCTTCGGCTCGCAGAGATAAGAAAACAGCGGTGGCAAGAAGGCCATGCCTGTCGTAAGGGGCGACTAATGGGTAGGAATCAAGGGGTGAAGAGTGTATGTGTGCGTGCGTGTGTGCGTGTGTGCGTGTGTGTATGCGTGTGTGCGTATGTGTGTGAGTGTGTGTGTGTCCGTTCGGCTCGCAGAGATAAGAACACGGCCGTGGCAAGAAGGCCATGCAAATCGTACGGGGCGACTAATGGGTAGGAGTCGAGAGGTGAAGAGTGTATGTGTGTGTGTGCGTGTGTGAGTGTGTGTGCGTGTGTGAGTATGTGTGTGTGTGTCCGTTTGGCTTGCAGAGATAAGAACACGGCCGAGGCAAGAAGGCCCTGCCTGTCGTAAGAGGCGACTAATAGGTAGGAGTCGAGAGGTGAAGAATGTATGTGTATGTGCGTGTGTGCGTGTTTGTGTGTGTGTGAGCGTATGTGTGTGTGCGTGTGGGCCTGCGTGTATGTGTGTCTGTTTGTGAGTGTGTGTGTGTATGTGTGTGTCCCTTCGGCTCGCAGAGATAAGAAAACAGCCGTGGCAAGATGGCCATGCAAATCGTACGGGGCGACTAATGGGTAGGAGTCGAGAGGTGAAGAGTGTATGTGTGTGTGTGCGTGTGTGAGTGTGTGTGTGCGTGTGTGAGTATGTGTGTGTGTGTCCGTTTGGCTTGCAGAGATAAGAACACGGTTGAGGCAAGAAGGCCCTGCCTGTCGTAAGAGGCGACTAATAGGTAGGAGTCGAGAGGTGAAGAATGTATGTGTGTGTGCGTGTGTGCGTGTTTGTGTGTGTGTGAGTGTATGTGTGTTTGCGTGTGGGCCTGCGTGTATGTGTGTCTGTTTGTGAGTGTGTGTGTGTATGTGTGTCTCCCTTCGGCTCGCAGAGATAAGAAAACAGCCGTGGCAAGAAGGCCATGCAAATCGTACGGGGCGACTAATGGGTAGGAGTCAAGGGGTGAAGAGTGTATGTGTGCGTGCGTGTGTGCGTGTGTGCGTGTGTGTATGCGTGTGTGCGTATGTGTGTGAGTGTGTGTGTGTCCGTTCGGCTCGCAGAGATAAGAACACGGCCGAGGCAAGAAGGCCCTGCCTATCGTAAGAGGCGACTAATAGGTAGGAGTCGAGAGGTGAAGAGTGCATGTGTGTGTGTGTGCGTGTGTGCGTGTGTGTGTGCGTGTGTGAGTAGGTGTGTGTGTGTCCGTTTGGCTTGCAGAGATAAGAATACGTCCGTGGCAAGAAGTCCCTGAATGTCGTAAGAGGCGACTAATGGGTAGGAGTCGAGACGTTAAGAGTGTATATGTGTGTGTGTGTGTGTAAGTGTGTGTGTGTCCGTTCGGCCCGCAGAGATAAGGATACGTCCGTGGCAAGAAGGCCCTGCCTGTCTTAAGAGGCGACTAATGGATAGGAGTCGAGAGGTGGATAGTGTGTGCGTGTGCGTGTGTGTGTGTGCGTGTGTGCCTGTGTGCGTAAAAGGTGGGAATAAGTATGTGTATGGGAGTGTGTGTGTGCAGTCGACTCGCAGAGATAAGAACACGACCGTGGCAAGAAGGCCCTGCCTGTCGTAAGAGGCGACTAATGGGTAGGAGTCGAGAGGTGAAGAGTGTATGTGTGTGTGTGCGTGTGTGCGTGTGTGTGCGTGTGTGAGTGTGTGTGTATGTGTGTGTGTTAGTTCGGCTTGCAGAAATAAGAACACGACCGAGGCAAGAAGGCTCTGCCTATCGTAAGAGGCGACTAATAGGTAGGAGTCGAGAGGTGAAGAGTGCATGTGTGTGTGTGCGTGTGTGCGTGTGTGTGTGCGTGTGTGAGTATGTGTGTGTGTTAGTTTGACTTGCAGAGATAAGAACACGGCCGAGGCAAGAAGGCCCTGCCTAACGTAAGAGGCGACTAATAGGTAGGAGTCGAGAGGTGAAGAGTGTATGTGTGTGTGTGCGTGTGTGCGTGTGTGCGTGTGTGTGTGCGTGTGTGAGTATGTGTGTGTGTCCGTTCGGCTTGTAGAGATAAGAACACGGCTGAGGCAAGAAGGCCCTGCCTGTCGTAAGAGGCGACTAATAGGTAGGAGTCGAGAGGTGAAGAATGTATGTGTATGTGCGTGTGTGCGTGTTTCTGTGTGTGTGAGTGTATGTGTGTGTGCGTGTGGGCCTGCGTGTATGTGTGTCTGTTTGTGAGTGTGTGTGTGTATGTGTGTGTCCCTTCGGCTCGCAGAGATAAGAAAACAGCCGTGGCAAGATGGCCATGCAAATCGTACGGGGCGACTAATGGGTAGGAGTCGAGAGGTGAAGAGTGTATGTGTGTGTGTGCGTGTGTGAGTGTGTGTGTGCGTGTGTGAGTATGTGTGTGTGTGTGTGTCCGTTTGGCTTGCAGAGATAAGAACACGGCCGAGGCAAGAAGGCCCTGCCTGTCGTAAGAGGCGACTAATAGGTAGGAGTCGAGAGGTGAAGAATGTATGTGTGTGTGCGTGTGTGCGTGTTTGTGTGTGTGTGAGTGTATGTGTGTGTGCGTGTGGGCCTGCGTGTATGTGTGTCTGTTTGTGAGTGTGTGTGTGTATGTGTGTCTCCCTTCGGCTCGCAGAGATAAAAAAACAGCCGTGGCAAGAAGGCCATGCAAATCGTAAGGGGCGACTAATAAGTAGGAGTCGAGAGCAGAAGAGTGTATGTGTGCGTGTGTGTGTGAGTGTGAGTGTGTGTGTGTATGTGTGTGTCCCTTCGGCTCGCAGAGATAAGAAAACAGCCGTGGCAAGAAGGCCATGCAAATCGTACGGGGCGACTAATGGGTAGAAGTCGAGAGGTGAAGAGTGTATGTGTGTGTGTGCGTGTGTGCGTGTGTGTGTGCGTGTGTGAGTATATGTGTGTGTTAGTTTGACTTGCAGAGATAAGAACACGGCCGAGGCAAGAAGGCCCTGCCTAACGTAAGAGGCGACTAATAGGTAGGAGTCGAGAGGTGAAGAGTGTATGTGTGTGTGTGTGCGTGTGTGCGTGTGTGCGTGTATGTGTGCGTGTGTGAGTATGTGTGTGTGTCCGTTCGGCTTGTAGAGATAAGAACACGGCCGAGGCAAGAAGGCCCTGCCTGTCGTAAGAGGCGACTAATAGGTAGGAGTCGAGAGGTGAAGAATGTATGTGTGTGTGCGTGTGTGTGTGTGAGTGTATGTGTGTGTGCGTCTGTGCGTGCGTGTCTGCGTGTGCGTGTGCGTGTGTGCGTACGTGTGTGCGTGTTTGTGTGTGTCTGTGAGTGTGTGTGTGTGTATGTGTGTGTGTCCCTTCGGCTCGCAGAGATAAGAAAACAGCCGTGGCAAGAAGGCCATGCAAATCGTACGGGGCGACTAATAAGTAGGAGTCGAGAGCAGAAGAGTGTATGTGTGCGTGTGTGTGTGAGTGTGAGTGTGTGTGTATGTGTGTGTCCCTTCGGCTCGCAGAGATAAGAAAACAGCTGTGGCAAGAAGGCCATGCAAATCGTACGGGGCGACTAATGGGTAGGAGTCAAGAGGTGAAGAGTGTATGTGTGCGTGCGTGTGTGCGTGTGTGTGTGTGAGTGTGTGTGTGTATGTATGCGTGTGTCCGTTCGGCTTGCAGAGATTAGAATACGGCCGAGGCAATAAGTTTATGCCTGTCGTAAGAGGCGACTAATGGGTAGGAGTCGAGAGGTGAAGAGTGTATTTGTGTGTGTGTGTGTGCGTGTGTGCGTGTGTGTGTGTTCGTTCGGCTCGCAGAGATAAGAACACGGCCGTGGCAAGAAGTCCCTGAATATCGTAAGAGTCGACTAATGGGTAGGAGTCGAGAGGTGAAGCGTGTATGTGTGTGTGTGTGTGTGTCTGTTCGGCTTGCAGAGATTAGAATACGGCCGAGGCAATAAGTTTATGCCTGTCGTAAGAGGCGACTAATGGATAGGAGTCGAGAGGTGGAGAGTGTGTGCGTGTGCGTGTCCGTGTGCGTGTGCGTGTGTGCGTGTGTTCCTATGTGCGTGTGTTTGTGTGTGCGTGTGTGTGTGTGTCCGTTCGGCTTTCAGAGATAAGAACACGGCCGGGGAAAGAAGGCCCTGCCTCTCGTAAGAGTCGACTAAAAGGTAGGGGTCGAGAGGTGAAGAGTGTATGTGTGTGTGTATGAGTGTGTGTGTGTGTGTCCGCTCGGCTCGCAGAGATATGAATACGGCCGTGGCAAGAAGGGCCTGCCTGTCTTAACAGGCGACTAATGGATAGGAGTGGAAAGGTGGAGAGTGTGTGCGTGTGCGTGTGTGTGTGCGTGGGTGCGTGTGTGTGCGTGTGTGCGTGAGTCTGTGTGTAAGTGTGTGTGTCCGTTCGGCTCGCAGAGATAAGAACACGGCCGTGGCAAGAAGGCCCTGCCTGTTATAAGAGGTGACTAATGGATAGGAGTTGAGAGGTAAAGAGTGTGTGCGTGTGGGTGTGCGTGTGCGTGTGTGCGTGTTTGCCTGTGTGCGTGTGTTTGTGTTGTGTGTGTGTGTGTGTGTGTCCGTTCGGCTTTCAGAGATAAGACACGGCCGTGGCAATAAGTCCCTGCTTGTCGTAAGAGGAGAATAATGGGTAGAAGTCGAGAGGTGAAGAGTGTATGTGTATGTGTGTGTGCGTGTGTGCGTGCGTGTGTGAGTGTGTGTGTATTTGTGTGTGTGTGAGTGTGTGTGTGTGCGGTCGGCTCGCAGAGATAAGAACACGGCCGTGGCAAGAAGGCGCTGCCTGTCGTAAGAGGCGACTAATGGGTAGGAGTCGAGAGGTGAAGAGTGTATGTGTGTGTGCGTGTGTGCGTGTTTGTGTGTGTATGAGTGTATGTGTGTGTGCGTGTGTACGTGCGTGTTTGCGTGTGTGTGTGTGAGTGTGTGTGTATGTGTGTGTGTGTCCCTTCGCTCGCAGAGATGAGAAAACGGCCGTGGCAAGAAGGCCCTGCCTGTCGTACGAGACGACTAATGGGTAGGAGTCGAGAGGTGAAGAGTG
>NW_027311886.1:2362500-2425000 GCF_040954645.1 Diabrotica undecimpunctata
CGTAAGATGCGACTAATGGGTAGGAGTCGAGAGGTGAAGAGTGTATGTGTGTGCGTGTGCGTGTGCGTATGTGCGTGTGTGTCTGCGTGTGAGCGTGCGTGTGTGTGTGAGTGTGTGTGTATGTCCGTTCGGCTCGCAGAGATAAGAACATGGCTGTAGCAAGAAGGCCCTGCCTGTTGTAAGGGGCGACTAATAGGTAGGAGTCGAGAGGTGAAGAGTGTATGTGTGTGCGTGTGTGCGTGTGTGTGCGCGTGTGTGAGTATGTGTGTGTGTCCGTTCGGCTTGCAGAGATAAGAATACGTCCGTGGCAAGAAGTCCCTGAATGTCGTAAGAGACGACTAATGGGTAGGAGTCGAGAGGTTAAGAGTGTATGTGTGTGCGTGTGTGAGTATGTGTGTGTGTCCGTTCGGCTTGCAGAGATAAGAACACGGCCGAGGCAAGAAGGCCCTGCCTGTCCTAAGAGGCGACTAATAGGTAGGAGTCGAGAGGTGGAGAGTGTGTGCGTGTGCGTGTGCGTGTGCGTGGGTGCGTCTATGTGTCTGCGTGTGAGCGTGCGTGTGTGTGTGAGTGTGTGTGTATGTCCGTTCGGCTCGCAGAGATAAGAACATGGCTGTAGCAAGAAGGCCCTGCCTGTTGTAAGGGGCGACTATTAGGTAGGAGTCGAGAGGTGAAGAATGTATGTGTGTGTGCGTGTGTGCGTGTGTGTGCGCGTGTGTGAGTATGTGTGTGTGTCCGTTCGGCTTGCAAAGATAAGAATACGTCCGTGGCAAGAAGTCCCTGAATGTCGTAAGAGGCGACTAATGGATAGGAGTCGAGAGGTGGAGAGTGTGTGCGTGTGCGTGTGGGTTTGCGTGTGTGCGTGTGTGCCTGTGTGCGTGTGTGCCTGTGTGCGTGTAAGTGTGTGTGTGCGGTCGGCTCGCAGAGATAAGAACACGGCCGTGGCAAGAAGGCCCTGCCTGTCGTAAGAGGCGACTAATGGGTAGGAGTCGAGAGGTGAAGAATGTATGTGTGTATGTGTGTGTGCCTGTGTGCGTGTGTAAGTATGTGTGTGTGTCGGTTTGGCTTGCAGAGATAAGAGCACGGCCGAGGCAAGAAGGCCCTGCCTGTCGTAAGAGGCGACTAATAGGTAGGAGTCGAAATGTGAAGAGTGTGTGCGTGTGCGTGTGCGTGTGTGCGTGTGTGTGTCTTCGTGTGAGCGTGCGTGTGTGTGTGAGTGTGTGTGTATGTCCGTTAGGCTCGCAGAGATAAGAACATGGCTGTGGCAAGAAGACCCTGCCTGTTGTAAGGGGCGACTAATAGGTAGGAGTCGAGAGGTAAAGAGTGTATGTGTGTGTGCGTGTGTGCGTGTGTGTGTGCGTGTGTAAGTATGTGTGTGTGTGTGTCCGTTCGGCTTGCAGAGATAAGAACACGGCCGAGGCAAGAAGGCCCTGCCTGTCGTAATAGGCGACTAATAGGTAGGAGTCGAGAGTCGCACGTGTGAGCGTGCGTGTGTGTGTGAGTGTGTGTGTATGTCCGTTCGGCTCGCAGAGATAAGAATACGTCTGTGGCAAGAAGTCCCTGAATGTCGTAAGAGGCGACTAATGGGTAGGAGTCGAGAGGTTAAGAGTATATGTGTGTGTGTGAGTGTGTGTGTGTCCGTTCGGCC
This sequence comes from Diabrotica undecimpunctata, assembly GCF_040954645.1. Classification (NCBI taxonomy): domain Eukaryota; kingdom Metazoa; phylum Arthropoda; class Insecta; order Coleoptera; family Chrysomelidae; genus Diabrotica; species Diabrotica undecimpunctata. The sequence continues at coordinate 2,364,146 of NW_027311886.1, forward strand.
TGCAGAGATAAGAATACGTCTGTGGCAAGAAGGCCCTGCCTGTCTTAAGAGGCGACTAATGGATAGGAGTCGAGAGATGGAAAGTGGGTGCGTGTGCGTGTGCGTGTGCGTGTGCGTGTGTGCGTGTGTGCGTGTAAGTGTGTGTGTATGTGTGTGTGTGAGTATGTGTGTGTGCGGTCGGCTCGCAGAGATAAGAACACGGCCGTGGCAAGAAGGCCCTGCCTGTCGTAAGAGGCGACTAATGGGTAGGAGTCGAGAGGTGAAGAGTGTATGTGTGTGTGTGTGCCTGTGTGCGTGTGTGTGCGTGTGTGAGTGTGTGTGTATGTGTGTGTGTCCGTTTGGCTGCGGAGATAAGAATACGGCCGAGGCAAGAAGGATCTGCCTCTTGTAAGGGGCGACTAATAAGTAGGAGTCGGGAAGTGACGAGTGTATGTGTGTGTGAGCGTGTGTGCGTGTGTGTGTGCGTGTGTGAGTATGTGTGTGTGTTAGTTCGGCTTGCAGAAATAAGAACGCGACCGAGGCAAAAAGGCCCTGCCTATCGTAAGAGGCGACTAATAGGTAGGAGTCGAGAGGTGAAGAGTGTATGTGTGTTTGCGTGTGTGCGTGTGTGTGTGCGTGTGTGAGTATTTGTGTGTGTCCGTTCGGCTTGCAGAGATAAGAACACGGCCGAGGCAAGAAGGCCCTGCCTTTCGTAAGAGGCGACTAATGGGTAGGAGTCGAGAGGTGAAGAGTGTATTTGTGTGTGTGTGTGTGTGTGTGTGTGTGCGTGCGTGTGTGTATCAGTGTGTGTGTCCGTTCGGCTCACAGAGGTAAGAACTCGGCCGTGGCAAGAAGTTCCTGCCTGTCGTAGGAGGCGACTAATGGGTAGGAGTCGACAGGTGAAGAGTGTATGTGTGTGTGTATGTGTGTGCGTATGTGTGTGCGTGTGTGAGTATGTGTGTGTGTTAGTTCGGCTTGCAGAAATAAGAACACGGCCGAGGCAAGAAGGCCCTGCCTATCGTAAGAGGCGACTAATAGGTAGGAGTCGAGAGGTGAAGAGTGTATGTGTGTGTGTGTGTGCCTGTGTGCGTGTGTGTGTGTGTGTGTGTGTGCGTGTGTGAGTATGTGTGTGTGTCCGTTCGGCTTGCAGAGATAAGAACACGGCCGAAGCAAGAAAACCCTGCCTGTCGTAAGAGGCGACTAATAGGTAGGACTCGAGAGGAGAAGAGTGTATGTGTGCGTGCGTGTGTGCATGTGTGTGTGTGTGAGTATGTGTGTATGTGTGTCCCTTTAGTTCGCAGAGATAAAAATACAGCCGTGGTAAGAAGGCCATGCCTGTCGTAAGAGGCGACTAATGGGTAGGAGTCGAGAGGTGAAGAGTGTATGTGTGTGTGTATGAGTGTGTGTGTGTGTGTCCGCTCGGCTCGCAGAGATATGAATACGGCCGTGGCAAGAAGGGCCTGCCTGTCTTAACAGGCGACTAATGGATAGGAGTGGAAAGGTGGAGAGTGTGTGCGTGTGCGTGTGCGTGTGCGTGTGCGTGGGTGCGTGTGTGTGCGTGTGTGCGTGAGTCTGTGTGTAAGTGTGTGTGTCCGTTCGGCTCGCAGAGATAAGAACACGGCCGTGGCAAGAAGGCCCTGCCTGTTATAAGAGGTGACTAATGGATAGGAGTTGAGAGGTAAAGAGTGTGTGCGTGTGGGTGTGCGTGTGCGTGTGTGCGTGTTTGCCTGTGTGCGTGTGTTTGTGTTGTGTGTGTGTGTGTGTGTGTCCGTTCGGCTTTCAGAGATAAGACACGGCCGTGGCAATAAGTCCCTGCTTGTCGTAAGAGGAGAATAATGGGTAGAAGTCGAGAGGTGAAGAGTGTATGTGTATGTGTGTGTGCGTGTGTGCGTGCGTGTGTGAGTGTGTGTGTATTTGTGTGTGTGTGAGTGTGTGTGTGTCAGTGTGTGTTTGTGTGTGTATGTGTGCGTGTGTGCGTGCGTGTGTGTGTTAGAGTGTTGTAATAAATAATCTTCACTTATCGTCTTGTATGGTAGATTTATTTAAAACACTAGATACTCATAGTTTAGTTTATTAGAATCAAGTACAATACTAAATAGTACTCAGTTGACGTTGACTAACTTAGACCGTTCTCTTGATTCTTCATTCTTAACTACATTGATAATAATCCTAATCCCGTGATTTCCCGCTATTTACCTCCCATGCGCTTATTGATATATTACGTTTGTTATTTGTTAATTGATACACGTTATTTAATAATCTTTTGACTACATTGCAAATTTCACTAGGTCAGAGTGTGTCCTCGTTACAACGATATTTTCAATGTAGTAAACAAACAATATATTTTTGCAAATGTGTGTCACGTTAATAAAAAGATTACTTGAATCTGATGCTTAATTAAATCCCGTTACTCCCTATCCCTCAGAAGAAAAATTTTCTGAGTGCTGTTCGTTTTCAATCAATTACATGAACTGTTTTTACTCTTCCCTTCCGGAAGAAGAAAATTTTTCGTGTCATCATCAACTGATTACTGTACATATATACATTATTTACATTCAATATTTACATATACATATTTATAGAATTATATACAAATTTTTGGTACATATTTCCTTATATCTAAAAAAATTTAGTAACCTAACCTAACCTAACCTCAGCATATTATAAGGTTACCCAAATTGTTCCCTTATAATATGCTATCTGGTATCCTTCATTATGCCTTACTGGTATATTAATTTAATATTTTACGTACGTTTTTTCTTACCTTACGTTAAATCATTTAGATTATATTACCTTATATTACCACCTATTATGTGGTTGATTACATATTATATCTTACCCCCTATTATGTGGTTGATTACATATTATATCTTACCCTTTATTATGTTATTATGTATTATATCTTACCCCCTATTATGTGCACATAATATTTACAATAACCTTTACATATTTTAAATAATAAATAAAAATTTATAATAATAAAATCTTATATTAATTCTTGTATTAATTCTTGCATTAATTCTTGCATTAATTCTTGCATTAATTCTTGGTACCAAGTAATAGTTCTGTTTTCACTTTTCATATACACTATTAATAACTTTGACATCTCACAATAAAGTTTTGTCGTTTTATTCATTTATTCATTTATCCCTATTTCTTTTGTTTAACTACTACTATACAGTCCAACATTTTTCTTTTTGTTATACACATTTTAAATATATATATTGTCCGAACTTAAAACTATATTTACACATTATATTCATTTAAATATATTTTTATATATTATTTGCATTCAAAAGTACATGTATATATTACGAGTATATTCATTGACTCTAATTGTAGCAAAGTATTGTTTCCTTAATAATTATTATTCTAGCTATAAACTTTGTGCCTTGGTCTGCTATTATTTTTCTGGGTACTCCATACCTCAAGATAAATTTTTCTACCAATGATTTGGCTACTGTTTTGGCTTATTTTATTTTTTATTACATATTCTTCTACGTAGTTGCTTAATTCGCATTGTACGTCAATATATCTGTTTCCATTTTCATCCATGTACATTTTCATGGGTTCCTTGTTTATGATTTAGTGCTTATGCCTTTGGCAGTCGTCGCATCTCTTCACAATTCACATATTTCTCAACATTTCTTCGTAATTCGTTCCACAAATAGTATTAACTTATATTTCTGTATTTAACATATCCTATTTATTCTTCCATATCCTTCCTGTAACATGTGGAAGTCATTAATTATAACTCTTCTTGATCTGCTTATCTTGTACTATATTATGTATTGATTGTATTATGTTTATCTTGTACTATACAAGCTTTTATACTTTCCTTAAAAAAATTATTATTTTTCTCTTCGTATTTCATTAAAAATTGGTTGATTCTTTTTTCATCTCGTTTTATTCTCATTTCATTATAATCTTCTGCACTCACGTTTGTGAGCCAAAATCTCACCAAGTCTCTCCGAGGGTCTTGATATTTCCTCTTGCATCGTAAATAAAATTTTAAATATACGGATCTTACTAATAAAATATTTAACCTGGTCAGTTATATTTTAATTATTTCAAGTTTATGGACATGCTTACTACGTACATTCAAACTATATCAAATATCATACTATTAACCTAATGTCATTATGTAATGTTTTTATGACTAATACTGTGTTTGCTTTCGTAATGAAATTATTATATTTATGGTTTTTTGTTTGTTTATTGTTTGGTTTCTCATCTTTTACAAACTAACTTTTGCTTGTACATCTGGGTCTTTTCCAAAATAAAAACATCTGCATATTTTGCATTTTTTTTTCGATGGGCCGTTTTCTTCCAATATTGATAGTTTTTACTGTGCTTAATAGTTGTTCGACTCTTTTTTACTCTTTGCCGTGTTTCTTCCATATAAAATATATAAAAATTTTTCCTGGTTTACACACATACACACACACTCACACACACACACGCACACACGCACGCACAAATACATTCTTCACCTCTCGACTCCTACCCATTAGTCGCCCCTTACGACTGGCATGGCTTTCTTGCCACAGCTGTTTTTTTTATCTCTGCGAGCCGAAGACACACACACACACATACACACACACACACACACACTCACAAACACACACACACACGCAAACAGGCACGCACACACGCACACACACACGCACACACACACGCATACACGCACACACACATACAATCTTCACCTCTCGACTCCTACCTATTAGTCGCCTCTTACGATAGGCAGGGCCTTCTTGCCTTGGACAAGTTCTTACCTCTGCAAGCTGAACTAACACACACACATACTCACACACGCACACACACACGCACACACGCACACACACATACACTCTTCACCTCTCGACTCCTACCTATTAGTCGCCCCTTACAACAGGCAGGGTCTTCTTGCCTTGGCCGTATTATTATCTCTGCAAGCCTGACGGACACACACACATACACACACACTCACACACGCACACACACATGCACACACGCACACACACACATACACTCTTCACCTCTCGACTCCTACCTATTAGTCGCCCCTTACAACAGGCAGGGTCTTCTTGCCTTGGCCGTATTATTATCTCTGCAAGCCTGACGGACACACACACATACACACACTCACACAAGCACACACACGCACACACGCACACACACACATACACTCTTCACCTTTCGACTCCTACCCATTTGTCGCCTCTTACGACAGGCAGGGCCTTCTTGCCACGGCCATGTTCTTATCTCTGCGAGCGGAACAAGCATACACACACACTCATACACACATGCACGCTCAAACGCAGACACACACACACGCACACGCACACGCACACGCACACACTCTCCACCTCTTGACTCCTATCCATTTGTCACCTCTTAAGACAGGCAGAGCCTTCTTGACTCGGCCATATTCTTATCTTTGCAAGCCGAACGGACACACACACTTACACACACACGCACGCACACACGCACACATACACACACAAACACTCACACATGCACAAACACACGCACACACGTACACACGCACACACACACACACACACACACACACACACACACACACAGATACACTCTTCACCTCTCGACTCCTACCCATTAGTCGCCTCTTACGACAGGCAGGAACTTCTTGCCACAGCCGTGTTCTTATCTCTGAAAGCCGAAAGGACACAGACACACACGCGCACACAAACACACGCACACAGGCACACACGCACACACGCACACGCTCACGCACTCGCACACACTCTCCACCTCTCGACTCCTACCCATTAGTCGCCTCTTATTATATCTCTTATTATTATAAATTTTTATTTATTATTTAAAATATATAAAGGTTATTGTAAATATTATGTGCACATAATAGGGGGTAAGATATAATACATAATAACATAATAAAGGGTAAGATATAATATGTAATCAACCACATAATAGGTGGTAATATAAGGTAATATAATCTAAATGATTTAACGTAAGGTAAGAAAAAACGTACGTAAAATATTAAATTAATATACCAGTAAGGCATAATGAAGGATACCAGATAGCATATTATAAGGGAACAATTTGGGTAACCTTATAATATGCTGAGGTTAGGTTAGGTTAGGTTACTAAATTTTTTTAGATATAAGGAAATATGTACCAAAAATTTGTATATAATTCTATAAATATGTATATGTAAATATTGAATGTAAATAATGTATATATGTACAGTAATCAGTTGATGATGACACGAAAAATTTTCTTCTTTCGGAAGGGAAGAGTAAAAACAGTTCATGTAATTGATTGAAAACGAACAGCACTCAGAAAATTTTTCTTCTGAGGGATAGGGATGTAACGGGATTTAATTAAGCATCAGATTCAAGTAATCTTTTTATTAACGTGACACACATTTGCAAAAATATATTGTTTGTTTACTACATTGAAAATATCGTTGTAACGAGGACACACTCTGACCTAGTGAAATTTGCAATGTAGTCAAAAGATTATTAAATAACGTGTATCAATTAACAAATAACAAACGTAATATATCAACAAGCGCACGGGAGGTAAATAGCGGGAAATCACGGGATTAGGATTATTATCAATGTAGTTAAGAATGAAGAATCAAGAGAACGGTCTAAGTTAGTCAACGTCAACTGAGTACTATTTAGTATTGTACTTGATTCTAATAAACTAAACTATGAGTATCTAGTGTTTTAAATAAATCTACCATACAAGACGATAAGTGAAGATTATTTATTACAACACTCTAACACACACACGCACGCACACACGCACACATACACACACAAACACACACTGACACACACACGCTCGCACACACACACACACACACACACACACACACAAATACACTCTCCACCTCTCGATTTCTACCCATTAGTCGCCTCTTACGACAGGCATGGCCTTCTTGCTTCGGTTGTATTCTAATTTCTGCAAGCCGAAAGAACACACACATACATACACACACACACACTTACACACGCACAAACACATACACACGTACACACAAACGAACACACGCACACACACACACACGTACACTCTTCATCTCTCGACTCCTACCCATTAGTCGCTCCTTACAGCAAGCATGGCCTTCTTGCCACGGACGTATTCTTATCTCTGCGAGCAGAAGGGATACACACACACACATACACACACATACTTACACACACACGCACACACGCACACACACATACACTCTTCACCTCTCGACTCCTACCCATTAGTCGCCTCTTACGACAGGCATGGCCTTCTTACCACGGCTGTATTTTTATCTCTGCGAACTGAAGGGACACACATACACACACACTCACACACACACACATGCACACACGCACGCACACATACACTCTTCTCCTCTCGACTCGAAGACACGAAGACACACACACACATACACACACACACACACACTCACAAACACATACACACAGGCAAACACGCACGCACACACGCACACACACACGCACACACGCACGCACACACGCACACACACATACACTCACACACACACACGCACACACGCACACACACATACATTCTTCACCTCTCGACTCCTACCTATTAGACGCCTCTTACGATAGGCAGGGCCTTCTTGCCTCGGTCAAGTTCTTATCTCTGCAAGCCGAACTAACACACACACATACTCACACACGCACACACACACGCACACACGCACACACACATACACTCTTCACCTCACGACTCCTACCCATTAGTCGCCTCTTACGACACACACACGTGTGTGCGTGTGTGTGTGCGTGTGTGCGTGCGTGTTTGCCTATGTGTGTGTGTTTGAGTGGTAAGAAGGATCTGCCTCTTGTAAGAGGCGACTAATAGGTAGGAGTCGAGAGGTGAAGAGTGCATGTGTGTGAGTGTGCGTGTGTGCGTGTGTGTGTGCGTGTGTGAGTATGTGTGTGTGTCCGTTCGGCTTGCAGAGATAGGAACACGGCCGAGGCAAGAAGGCCCTGCCTGTCGTAAGAGGCGACTAATAGGTAGGAGTCGAGAGGTGAAGAATGTATGTGTGTGTGCGTGTGTGCGTGTTTGGGTGTGTGTGAGTGTATGTGTGTGTGCGTGTGGGCCTGCGTGGCTGTGTGTGTGTTTGTGAGTGTGTGTGTGTATGTGTGTGTCCCTTCTGCTCGCAGAGATAAGAAAACAGCCGTGGCAAGAAGGCCATGCAAATCGTACGGGGCGACTAATGGGTAGGAGTCGAGAGGTGAAGAGTGTATGTGTGTGTGTGCGTGTGTGCGTGTGTGTGTGCGTGTGTGAGTATGTGTGTGTGTGTCCGTTCGGCTTGCAGAGATAAGAACACGGCCGAGGCAAGAAGGCCCTCCCTGTCGTAAGAGGCGACTAATAGGTAGGAGTCGAGTGGTGAAGAATGTATGTGGGTGTGCGTGTGTGCGTGTGTGTGTGTGAGTGTATGTGTGTCTGCGTCTGTGCGTGCGTGTGTGCGTGTGCGTGTCCGTGTGTGCGTACGTGTGGTCGTGTTTGTGTGTGTTTGTGAGTGTGTGAGTATGTGTGTGTGTTAGTTCGGCTTGCAAAAATAAGAACACGACCGAGGCAAGAAGGCCCTGCCTATCGTAAGAGGCGACTAATAGGTAGGAGTCGAGAGATGAAGAGTGCATGTGTGTGTGCGTGTGTGCGTGTGTGTGTGCGTGTGTGAGTATGTGTGTGTGTTAGTTCGGCTTGCAGAGATAAGAACTTGACCGAGGCAAGAAGGCCCTGCCTATCGTAAGAGGCGTCTAATAGGTAGGAGTCGAGAGGTGAAGAATGTATGTGTGTGTGCGTGTGTGCGTGTGTGTCTGTGTGTGTGAGTGTATGTGTGTGTGCGTGTGTGCGTGCGTGTGTGCGTGTGTGTGTGCGTGTGTGCGTGCGTGTTTGCCTGTGTGTGTGTGTTTGTGAGTGTGTGTGTGTGTGTGTGTGTATGTGTGTGTGTGTCTTCGGCTCGCAGAGATAAGAACACAGCCGCGGCAAGAAAGCCATGCCAGTCGTAAGGGGCGACTAATGGGTAGGAGTCGAGAGGAGAAGAGTGTATGTGTGCGTGCGTGTGTGAGTATGTGTGTGCGTGTGTGAGTATGTGTGTGTGTTAGTTCGGCTTGCAGAGATAAGAACTTGACCGAGGCAAGAAGGCCCTGCCTATCGTAAGAGGCGACTAATAGGTAGGAGTCGAGAGGTGAAGAGTGCATGTGTGTGTGCGTGTGTGCGTGTGTGTGTGCGTGTGTGAGTATGTGTGTGTGTTAGTTCGGCTTGCAGAGATAAGAACTTGACCGAGGCAAGAAGGCCCTGCCTATCGTAAGAGGCGACTAATAGGTAGGAGTCGAGAGGTGAAGAGTGCATGTGTGTGTGAGTGTGCGTGTGTGTGTGCGTGTGTGAGTATGTGTGTGTGTTAGTTCGGCTTGCAGAGATAAGAACTTGACCGAAGCAAGAAGGCCCTGCCTGTCGTAAGAGGCGACTAATAGGTAGGAGTCGAGAGGAAAAGAGTGTATGTGAGCGTGCGTGTGTGCATGTGTGTGTGTGTGAGTGTGTGTGTATGTGTGTCCCTTCGGTTCGCAGAGATAAAAATACAGCCGTGGTAAGAAGGCCATGCCTGTCGTAAGAGGCGACTAATGGGTAGGAGTCGAGAGGTGAAGAGTGTATGTGTGTGTGCGTGTGTGCGTGTGTGTGTGCGTGTGTGAGTATGTGTGTGTGTTAGTTCGGCTTGCAGAGATAAGAACTTGACTGAGGCAAGAAGGCCCTGCCTATCGTAAGAGGCGACTAATAGGTAGGAGTCGAGAGGTGAAGATTGTATGTGTGTGTGTGCGTGTGTGCGTGTGTGTGTGCGTGTGTGTGTTAGTTCGGCTTGCAGAGATAAGAACTTGACTGAAGCAAGAAGGCCCTGCCTGTCGTAAGAGGCGACGAAGAAAGAACGATCTAAATTAGTTTCTTCACAAAAAAGAGGACGTGTTCCCTTAACTTCAGCACAATTTGCCAGACATTACCCCTATTTGAAAATTACTAATTTTATTTTCGCCACTTTGCTTATAATATATTATAGGCAACCGCTCTTACACGTCCTGAATTATTTAAATTTTGATAAAATAGAGGTGGGACTTTCTACTTTAAATTTGGAACGTAACAACACCTTCCTTTCCCAGAGAGAAATTTACGAGGAAAAACTAGACAAAGAAAATTTTCCCTCGCGCTAGCGACGCACTACCTAAACTCCGAGCGAAGTCCACAACACAATCATCATCCACACCGTCTTCACCATGCGCAAGTACTTGGACAACGAAAGACATACCAATCTCAAACCACACGCACAAAGCAACAACTTACTTACAACACTTACTCCACTTCCACACAACAGTCATCTCTCATCGTATGAGATCAAGTAGAATAGTTTCAAATTCCAACGTCAATCTGACAACACTGATTAGGTCGGTTACTGGATGTTGCCCTTATTCGCGACCTCCCAGCTCTGGGGCATCGCTAGTACTTCACTATACCTCGCATAATATGAGTCCATAAGAAACTCTCCACCATTCCACTCTTACTGATACTGCGAGAAACATCTACCGAAACAGTAGTGTAATTCCAATTGTTCATTAAAATAAAAATGAGATAGGTCTTTCAGAATTTAAATCCGTATACAAAGAAATTTAGTGAATCATCCAAAACTAAGCTTTTATCCAACAAGATTCACTAAAACATAATTATGTGGCTTCGAAAAAATCCCAATTAAATAGAATGGCTTACTAACATCAAAACAAATCCCAACGCCATATCATCGAAGACAACATATTTCTGACCAAAGCTAAGTGACATTCAATTCCATAAATCAAAAGAAATTAGGGCTACCGCAACCCTACGACTTCGTATTGGCTACCTAACACAAAAAAAAAACGAATCGGTTGACCATCCAAATACATCCTAAGAACCGATCATAGCCAACACTCAGTCATCCTTCACGGACAAAACAAAAAAAAATAAATACAACCAATTTCAGAAGACTAACTAAATTTACTTAGACTAGACAAAACTTTTGCTAGTCCGTTCTACTCCGACCTAAATCCTATCGGGATCACCAGTCGGGTTACTAATCCTTAAATCCTTAATATTCCAAATACCTTGATCCTTGCCATTTTCATCCTCTAAACTATATGTCCAGGGGGAAACTTTCTTCTTCACGAAGTAGGGTCCTATCCATCTAGGAGCTAACTTTTTCGTGAAATATTTAGCGGCATCTGACAACACAAAATTTCTCCGCCATACTGACTGATGGGGCTGAAATTCCTCTGGACGTCTCCGTAGATTATAGGTCTTCTCACACTTAGCCGAAGCTTTATCTAAACGTTTTCTAACATCAACAAATAATTCCTGGAGTCCACGCGATCGATTATATCCCATTTTAGCTACTTCGTCCTCTGGGTCTCCGAGTTTGTCCTTTCGGGAAAAATCTCGTCCATCCACTACCATCTTCCGACCGAAATTTATGAAGTAGGGATCTTGACCAGTCGACTCGTGGTATGCAGTGCGCGTAGCACATGCTAGTTTGGCCAAATTTTCATCCCACTTCCTATGGTTGTCAGCTATATAAGTTGCCATCATTGTTTTAAGGGTTCGGTTATAGCGTTCAGATGGATTGCACTGTGGATGATACAACGCATTATAACGAACTGAGACACCATAGGTTTCCATCATTTTCTTGAAAATACCCGAAGTATACTGGACACCATTATCACATAGTAACAGACGTGGAACTCCAAATACGAGAAAAACTTCTTCTTCTATTTTCTTAACGACATGCACGGCTTTTGAGGATCGCAACGGAAATACCAAAGAAAATTTACTAAACACATCCATTACCACTAAGATAAACTTATAGCCTTGAGTTGATCTTGGGAAAGGTCCCATAAGATCGGTTGCTACTATCTCCCAAGGTTGAGTAGCTTTAGGTTGAGGAGTCATAAAGCCTTTGGGCTTACCTTGTTCCACCTTATGCATGGCATACAGTGAGCAACGTCCAACGTAACGAGACACATCACTCCGCAGTTTCGGCCAAAAATACTTCTCGTTAATACGCTTATAAGTTTTCAGGATCCCCATATGACCTGCTAAAGGACTATCATGACACAACTTCAGCACTTCCAATCGTTGACCCTTAGGAACGACTTCCTTCCAATTGTCCACTTCCTCGACCAAAAATCCATGACTAAGACGGATGTATTTATAAAGTTTGCCACCAGACATTCTCCACTGAGGATACTTCAAGGGATTAGACTCGATTTTTCTACAAAGTTTATCATACCAACTATCACCACTAGGAAGCGGTACAACCTCTTCAACCATATCAAGCACGGGAACTGACCGAGATAACAAATGGGGGACAACATGTTCTTTTCCTTTCCGATGCACAATCTTAAAGTCATATTGTTGCAATCTTACCGCCCATCGAGCTAATCTTCCAGTAGGATCCTTCAAATTTTCAAGCCATACGAGAAATGCGTGATCAGTCACGACCGTAAACGGAACACCCTCCAAATAAGGACGCAGTTTTTCGACTGCCCATAACACAGCTAAACATTCCCGTTCCGTCGTGGAAAAATTCCTTTCTTGACGCGTTAGTGATCTGCTCAGGAAACTAATTACTTCGTCACCATCCGGGCCTGGCTGCAATAACACGGCGCCCACTCCATATCCTGAGGCATCACATTGGACAACAAAAGGCAAATTGTAGTCAGGACAATTAAGTATCGGAGCAGAAACTAGACATTCTTTTATTTTCTGAAAAGATTCTTCACAACTCGGGGTCCAATTGAATTTTCTTCCTTTCTTCAATATCGCTGTAATTGGAGCTAGTAGTGTCGCAAAGGAAGGAATAAATCTTCGATACCAGGAAAATGTGCCTATGATGCTACGAACTTCCTTGACGGATGTGGGTGTTGGGATACGTAGCATAGCCTTGACCTTATCACCATCAACATGTAGTCCATTCCTATCAACCACATGACCCAAATACTTTAGTTCCGGTCTACAAAATTGACATTTATCCCAGCTAACGGTTAACTTAGCTTCTCTCAAGCGTCTAAAGACTTCCTCTAAGATCCTTACATGTTCTTCAATAGACTTTGTCACGATGACCACGTCATCCAAGTAAGTAAAAACATAGGGTTCCAACTCCGGACCGAGGACACGATCTATCAACCTCTGCCATGTAGCCGGGGCATTATGTAATCCAAAAGGCATTCTGCAAAACTGAAAAAGACCTTGACCAGGAACCGTAAAAGCAGTATAAGGCCTGGAAGCCTTAGCAACAGGTACCTGCCAATACGCCGACTTAATGTCTATGGTGGAAAGATAATGCGCGTTCTTCAATTTATTTAAAATATTAGAGATGTACGGTAATGGGTAGCCATCCCTCTCTGTTACGGCATTAAGCTTTCGATAGTCTACGCAGAACCTCCATTTTGGTTCTTCACCTTCTGGAACCTTTTTCTTCACCAAGAGAATCGGGGACGACCAAGCACTATTCGATCGCTCCACTACACCTTTCGCCAACATATCTTCTAGCTCTTTATCAATATGGCTTTGGATTACTGGGGATACAGGATGGTAACGTTGTTTTATGGGTGCAGATTTACAAACAATCACATGCTCAGTGACATCAGTACAACCAAGAGAAGTGCCCATTAGTTCACGACTTCTATTAATAACTTCCTCCAATTGCGACTTCTCTGCATCGGTCAAAATAGTTTGACCTCGGAGATGATTCACTGAACCTACCATTGCTGGAGCGTCCGAAAAATACCATTAGTTATGCCTCAAATCTGGAACGATACCCATAACACGCCAAAAATCAGATCCTAAAATCAGAATGTGCGGTACGTCCAAAATAACTAATACTGGCAAGACACGCAAGCGATCCCTAACCATGAAAGGTACTAAACATTCCCCCAACGATTCACACATCTGACCATTCGCCACTCTACAAACGGTCGGTCTTCTTCGAAGTATACAACTCTAAACCCAAGTTTTGTAAAAATTTCCAACCAGTTCTTCCTACAATGGTCTTTGAAGCACCAGAATCCAATAATCCCAAAATTTCCTTTCCTAAGACTTTAACTTTCAAATATGGACGTTCATCTCCTTCGGAATGATGTAAAATAAAGTCTAAAATAGGACGTAGGTTGGTCGAGTCAACGTCGGCAACACCTCTTCGACCAGTTAGGTGCGCTTCCTTCCGTTTCCCGAATTACACGAAGGACAAGTTCTGACTGTAAACCCTTCTTTCTTACACTTAAAACAGTGAACAGCCTCCTTCTTCATTAGACACCCTACTGCCTTATGGCCTGACTTATTACAACGATAACAGATTAAAGTCCTAAACTTTCCTCTAGCCGACTCCGATTCGGATGAAGCAACAGGACCCTCACTAACACTACTAAAACTTTCAGCATCCACACTGATATAAGCTAGGTCCTTTTCCAAAGTATTCATTTTCCTACTATTCGGTTCAACATAGTTCCTAATACAATCACGTCTTTCCTCCATACTGCGACATAGAACACGAAGTTCCTCCAAGGTACCTGGCAAAGGATCACGTAATCTATCTTGATAGAACGGATGCAAATTCCTAATAACTATAGACAATTTAACTTCCTCTGGAACATGACAACGCAAGCGATTAAAGTAACTATTCATTATTGCCAAGTAAACTCCAATAGTCTCAGACGAATGCTGAGTTCTCCTCCGAAGCTCTTCAAAAAGCGCTTCCCCATGGTGAGCTGACAGGTACTCCCTACGAAACTCTTCAACTAATTCAGCCCAACTCCCTACACGTAGACGAACATCTTTATAAAACTGATAGGCTTTATCCGAAAATAAATCTATACCTGATTCCAAAAGTATACTATCTGGTACATGACGAGCGAGACTCAATTCATTCACCATCTCAAAAAATGCAGAAATAGACATACCCCTAGCAGAACCTGAAAACTTTTCTATTCCCCATTTATGGGGAAGTATCATCCCAGAAGAAAAACTAGAGACAGACCCTGAAAGAACATTATTACCAGCTTGTGACATTGCTCCAGGAGAAGAAGCATGAACTTGTCCTACCCCTGCCTGAAAAGACTGATTTAAAACCGAAATCACATCGAGCGCTACTGGTACCGAACCAGATCCGATTGGATGCTGCTTATCATGTAAATCCTGTGACAACTTCAAAATCTCAGCAAGAAAGTCTGACTTAACAACCTGGGTTGCGTCTGCATCATCACCTGTTGGCAATACCATAAGATCAATTCTCCCCAAGACATGGTTAATCTGTGTCCGCAATCTCAAGGACTCAGCACAAGTAGGAGTTCCGGCAAACTTTCCAACAGCCGTATTCAGCTCTGCAAGTTTAGTCTCGATTGCAGTTTTATCCTCTGAAAAGGTGAATGGGTGCTCAGGATATCTAAAGCTTTCATTTGCTGCCTCACGACTAAGTGCATCAGACAGACTAGACCTCATAGACTCAACAGTGCCAGTAGACACTCCACGAATTTTGAGTTCATATTCCAGTTCCTCTTTCCTTAAGTAGTTGGGTACAAGTTTTCGCACCATCTTGCCAAAGTTCAAAATTTAAAAAAAATGTATCAACCGAAAGGAGCAAATATTCAAACAAAATCAAGATATAAGTAAAAATATTAACACACAGGTACAGTTTACTTTATTAATGGGAGCAAACCAAAAGCAAAATAAAAGTAATAGTCGCTTTATTCAATCTATAAAATTTCACAAAAGATTTTCAAAATTTCATTGTTTCAGAACAAATTACAAGTCACAACATAATCTCAAAAAAAGATTTTACATTCCCTAACATAAGTAAGTTAAACCACAATGTAGAATTTCGAAGTCAACTTCTCAAAAAAATAAATTTGAACTCCAACTGAAATAGAAATATTTCAAAGTCCTAATATATCCATAATTCTTCTAAGTTCCACAACACCACTTCAAAGTATCTTCTTTTAAGTTCCATTTTTGGCTTCTTCCAACTTCACGTCACACAAAAAAAACTAGTAAGCACTTCTTGGCATACACTTCCACTAAACACGAAGTTCTAAGACTACTACTAAGTGCAAAACCAGTGGTAAAGTAAATAAATCAAAGTTAGTCAATTAAAGCCCAAACACGTTAGGTTAACTAATTAAGAGGAATCTACACAAGGGGTTGACAAAAAAAGGTTAATTAATTAAGGGCCCCACGTTGGGCGCCAAAATATGTGGCGTACAAAACCGAATCTATATAAAAAAATTACAAATTGTACCAAACATAAATCAGACGTACACCCCGAAAGAAAAGTACTATACGGTGACAGTCTGGGAATGGCTCGCGGCTAGACAAAACAGTGGAGATGGTCGTGCGGTCCACAAAACAAAAAAAAATCCGAAGTTATATCAGGGGCGCCAGGTAAATTGGCCCACAGCCTTCCCTACGTTACTATTCAATAAACCACCAACTTACCAATAGGTTTACTACTAAAATACTAAGTAACAGTATACAACCTGAATAAATAAAAAAAAATAAATGAAATTGTCAGATTAGAATTTAGTCAATTTTAATAAATAGATTCCCAAGATAGTTGAAAATAAATACATATTACAATATTATTTAACTTTACCATAGGCTTAATAAAAAAATAATATAAAAATGCGGCTTCTACTTGCCTAACAAAAATTCATAAGTTATTTCTATTTAACAGAACAAAATGAAAGGTAAGACGTATAAAAAGTACCGGACGCTAAGGGGTGTGCGGTTCAATACCAACCAAAAAAAAAATAATTACCGCAAATAGGACACCACGTGAGCTCAATTGCGTGCGCAGAAAATAATATAAAAAAATAAATCTCAAATATATAACCCCCCCTTAGACGCAGTTTACAAAATTAAAATAGGTATGTGTAAATATTTAATTAATAAAATAAACCGCAAATAATCTTTAAAAAAAACTGTTAAAGTATTTGTAAATATGAAAATAAAAACTAACAGCAAATAATATTTAAAAAAAAACTATTGTATCCCGCAAACAAATTAGACGGTGCTTAAATCTTCCGTTGAAAATTAATTATCGATCCATACCTCGAATTTTCATATACTTCACCGCGTGGAATACCAGTTATAGTATGTGTGTGTGCCCTTCGCTCGCAGAGATGAGAAAACAGCGGTGGCCTGTCGTAAGAGGCGACTAATGGATAGGAGTCGAGAGGTGGAGAGTGTGTGCGTGTGCGTGTGTGTGTGTGTGTGCGTGTGTGTGTCCGTTCGGCCTGCAGAGATAAGAACACGGCCGTGGCAAGAAGTCCCTGCCTATCGTAAGAGGAGAATAATGGGTAGAAGTCAAGAGGTGAAGAGTGTATGTGTGTGTGTGCGTTTGTGCGTGCCTGTGTGAGTGTGTGTGTATGTGTGTGTGTCAGTGTGTGTGTTTCCGGTCAGCTCGCAGATATGAGAACACGGCCGTGGCAAGAAGGCCCTGCCTGTCGTACGGGACGACTAATGGGTAGGAGTCGAGAGGTGAAGAGTGTATGTGTGTGTGTGCGTGTGTGGGTGTGTGTGCGTGTGTAAGTGTGTGTGTCTGTTTGGCTTGCATAGATAAGAATACGGCCGAGGCAAGAAGGCCCTGCCTCTTGTAAGGGGCGACTAATAAGTAGGAGTCGAGAGGTGAAGAGTGTATGTGTGTGTGCCTGTGTGCGTGTGTTTGTGTGTGTGTGTGTGTGTGCGTGTGTGTGTGTCCGTTCGGCTTGCAGAGATAAGAACACGGCCGAGGCAAGAAGGCCCTGCCTGTCGTAAGAGGCGACTAATAGATAGGAGTCGAGAGGTGAAGAATGTATGTGTGTGTGCGTGTGTGCGTGCATGTGTGCGTGTGTGTGTGTTTGTGAGTGTGTGTGTGTATGTGTGTGAGTGTGTGTGTGTGTATGTATGTGTGTGTCCGTTCGGCTCGCAGAGATTAGAATACGGCCGAGGCAATAAGTCCATGCCTGTCGTAAGAGGCGACTAATGAATAGGAGTCGAGAGGTGAAGAGTGTATGTGTGTGTGTGTGTGCGTGTGTTTGTGCGTGTGTGAGTGTGTGTGTATATGTGTGTGTGTCCGTTTGGCTTGCAGAGATAAGAATACGGCCGAGGCAAGAAGGCCCTGCCTGTCGTAAGAGAAGAATAATGGGTAGGAGTCGAGAGGTGAAGAGTGTATGTATGTCTGTGCGTGTGTGCGTGCGTGTGTGAGTGTGTGTGTGTATGTGTGTGTCAGTGTATGTGTGTCCGGTCGGCTCACAGAGATGAGAACACGGACGTGGCAAGAAGGCCCTGCCTGTCGTAAGAGGCGACTAATGGTTAGGAGTCGAGAGGTGAAGAGTGTATGTGTGTGTGTGCGTGTGTGCGTGTGTGTGCGTGTGTAAGTGTGTGTGTGTATGTGTGTGTGTCTGTTTGGCTTGCAGAGATAAGAATACGGCAGAGGCAAGAAGGCCATGCTTGCTGTAAGGAGCGACTAATGGGTAGGAGTCGAGAGATGAAGAGTGTACGTGTGTGTGCGTGTGTTCGTTTGTGTGTACGTGTGTATGTGTTTGTGCGTGTGTAAGTGTGTGTGTGTATGGGTGTGTGTGTCCGTTCGACTTGCATAGATAAGAATACGGCCGTGGCAAGAAGGCCATGCTTGCTGTAAGGAGAGACTAATTGGTAGGAGTCGAGAGATATAGATTGTATGTGTGTGTGTGTTTGTTCCTTTGTGTGTGCGTGTGTAAGTGTGTGTGTGTATGTATGTGTGTGTCCGTTCGGCTCACAGAGATAAGAACTCGGCCGTGGCAAGAAGTTCCTGCCTGTCGTAAGATGCGACTAATGGGTAGGAGTCGAGAGGTGAAGAGTGTATGTGTGTGTGCGTGTGTGTGTGTGTGTGCGTGTGTGAGTAGGTGTGTGTCCGTTCGGCTCGCAGAGATTAGAATACGGCCGAGGCAATAAGTCCATGCCTGTCGTAAGAGGCGACTAATGGGTAGGAGTCGAGAGGTGAAGAGTGTATTTGTGTGTGTGTGTGCATGTGTGCGTGTGTGTGTGAGTGTGTGTGTGTGAGTGTGTGTGTGTGTGTGTGTGTGTGTGTGAGTGTGTGTGTGTCCGTTCGGCTTGCAGAGATAAGAACACGGCCGTGGCAAGAAGTCCCTGCCTGTCGTAAGAGGCGACTAATGAATAGGAGTCGAGAGGTGAAGAGTATATGTGTGTGTGTGTGCGCGTGTGTTTGTGCGTGTGTAAGTGTGTGTGTGTATGGGTGTGTGTGTCCGTTCGGCTTGCAAAGATAAGAATACGGCCGTGGCAAGAAGGCCATGCTTGCTGTAAGGAGCGACTAATTGGTAGGAGTCGAGAGATAAAAAATGTGTATGTGTGTGTGTGTTTGTTCCTTTGTGTGTGCGTGTGTAAGTGTGTGTGTATGTATGTGTGTGTCCGTTCGGCTCACAGAGATAAGAACTCGGCCGTGGCAAGAAGTTCCTGCCTGTCGTAAGATGCGACTAATAGGTAGGAGTCGAGAGGTGAAGAGTGTATGTGTGTGCGTGTGCGTGTGTGCGTGTGTGTCTGCGTGTGAGCGTGCGTGTGTGTGTGAGTGTGTGTGTATGTCCGTTCGGCTCGCAGAGATAAGAACATGGCTGTAGCAAGAAGGCCCTGCCTCTTGTAAGGGGCGACTAATAGGTAGGAGTCGAGAGGTGAAGAGTGTATGTCTGTGTGCGTGTGTGCGTGTGTGTGCGCGTGTGTGAGTATGTGTGTGTGTCCGTTCGGCTTGCAGAGGGAAGAATACGTCCGTGGCAAGAAGTCCCTGAATGTCGTAAGAGGCGACTAATGGGTAGGAGTCGAGAGGTTAAGAGTGTATGTGTGTGCGTGTGTGTGTGCGTGTGTGAGTATGTGTGTGTGTCCGTTCGGCTTGCAGAGATAAGAACACGGCCGAGGCAAGAAGGCCCTGCCTGTCCTAAGAGGCGACTAATAGGTAGGAGTCGAGAGGTGGAGAGTGTGTGCGTGTGCGTGTGCGTGTGCGTGTGTGCGTGTGTGTCTGCGTGTGAGCGTGCGTGTGTGTGTGAGTGTGTGTGTATGTCCGTTCGGCTCGCAGAGATAAGAACATGGCTGTAGCAAGAAGGCCCTGCCTGTTGTAAGGGGCGACTAATGGGTAGGAGTCGAGAGGTAAAGAGTGTATGTGTGTGTGCGTGTGTGCGTGTGTGTGCGCGTGTGTGAGTATGTGTGTGTGTCCGTTCGGCTTGCAGAGATAAGAATACGTCCGTGGCAAGAAGTCCCTGAA
Organism: Diabrotica undecimpunctata; assembly: GCF_040954645.1. Classification (NCBI taxonomy): domain Eukaryota; kingdom Metazoa; phylum Arthropoda; class Insecta; order Coleoptera; family Chrysomelidae; genus Diabrotica; species Diabrotica undecimpunctata. The sequence continues at coordinate 2,384,406 of NW_027311886.1, forward strand.
TGTCGTAAGAGGCGACTAATGGATAGGAGTCGAGAGGTGGAGAGTGTGTGCGTGTGCGTGTGCGTGTGCGTGTGTGCGTGTGTGCCTGTGTGCGTGTAAGTGTGTGTGTGTGCGGTAGGCTCGCAGAGATAAGAACACGGCCGTGGCAAGAAGGCCCTGCCTGTCGTAAGAGGCGACTAATGGGTAGGAGTCGAGAGGTGAAGAATGTATGTGTGTGTGTGTGTGTGCCTGTGTGCGTGTGTGTGCGTGTGTGAGTGTTTGAGTATGTGTGTATGTCCGTTTGGCTTGCAGAGATAAGAATACGGCCGAGGCAAGAAGGCCCTGCCTATCGTAAGAGGCGACTAATTGGTAGGAGTCGAGAGGTGAAGAGTGTACGTGTGTGTGCGTGTGTGCGTGTGTGTGTGCGTGTGTAAGTATGTGTGTGTGTCGGTTCGGCTTGCAGAGATAAGAACACGGCCGAGACAAGAAGGCCCTGCCTGTCGTAAGAGGCGACTAATAGGTAGGAGTCGAGAGGTGGAGAGTGTGTGCGTGTGCGTGTGTGCGTGTGTGTGTCTTTGTGTGAGCGTGCGTGTGTGTGTGAGTGTGTGTGTATGTCCGTTCGGCTCGCAGAGATAAGAACATGGCTGTGGCAAGAAGACCCTACCTGTTGTAAGGGGCGACTAATAGGTAGAAGTCGAGAGGTGAAGAGTGTATGTGTGTGTGCGTGTGTGCGTGTGTGTGTGCGTGTGTAAGTATGTGTGTGTGTCCGTTCGGCTTGCAGAGATAAGAACACGGCCGAGGCAAGAAGGCCCTGCCTGTCGTAAGAGGCGACTAATAGGTAGGAGTCGAGAGGTGGAGAGTGTGTGCGTGTGCGAGTGCGTGTGCGTGTGTGCGTGTGTGTCTGCGTGTGAGCGTGCGTGTGTGTGTGAGTGTGTGTGTATGTCCGTTCGGCTCGCAGAGATAAGAATACGTCCGTGGCAAGAAGTCCCTGAATGTCGTAAGAGGCGACTAATGGGTAGGAGTAGAGAGGTTAAGAGTGTATGTGTGTGTGTGTGAGTGTGTGTGTGTCCATTCGGCCTGCAGAGATAAGAATACGTCCGGGGCAAGAAGGCCCTGCCTGTCTTAAGAGGCGACTAATGGATAGGAGTCGAGAGGTGGAGAGTGTGTGCGTGTGCGTGTACGTGTGCGTTTGCGTGTGCGTGTGTGCGTGTGTGCCTGTGTGCGTGTAAGTGTGTGTGTATGTGTGTGTGAGTGTGTGTGTGTGCGGTCGGCTCGCAGAGATAAGAACACGGCCGTGGCAAGAAGGCCCTGCCTGTCGTAAGAGGCGACTAATGGGTAGGAGTCGAGAGGTGAAGAGTGTATGTGTGTGTGTGCCTGTGTGCGTGTGTGTGCGTGTGTGAGTGTGTGTGTGTGTGTGTCCGTTTGGATGCAGAGATAAGAATACGGCCGAGGCAAGAAGGATCTGCCTCTTGTAAGGAGCGACTAATAAGTAGGAGTCGGGAGGTGATGAGTGTGTGTGTGTGTGTGCGTGTGTGTGTGCGTGTGTAAGTATGTGTTTGTGTTAGTTCGGCTTGCAGAAATAAGAACACGACCGAGGCAAGAAGGCCCTGCCTGTCGTAAGAGGCGACTAATGAATAGGAGTCGAGAGGTGAAGAGTGTATGTGTGTGTGTGTGTGTGCGCGCGTGTGTTTGTGCGTGTGTGAGTGTGTGTGTATATGTGTGTGTGTCCGTTTGGCTTGCCGAGATAAGAATACGGCCGAGGCAAGAAGGCCCTGCCTGTCGTAAGAGAAGAATAATGGGTAGGAGTCGAGAAGTGAAGAGTGTATGTATGTCTGTGCGTGTGTGCGTGCGTGTGTGAGTGTGTGTGTATGTATGTGTGTGTCCGTTCGGCTCACAGAGAAAAGAACTCGGCCGTGGCAAGAAGTTCCTGCCTGTCGTAAGATGCGACTAATGGGTAGGAGTCGAGAGGTGAAGGGTGTATGTGTGTGTGTGCGTGTGTAAGTAGGTGTGTGTCCGTTCGGCTCGCAGACATTAGAATACGGCCGAGGCAATAAGTCCATGCCTGTCGTAAGAGGCGACTAATGGGTAGGAGTCGAGAGGTGAAGAGTGTATTTGTGTGTGTGCGTGTGTGCGTGTGTGTGTGAGTGTGTGCCTGTGTGTGTGTGAGTGTGTGTGTGTCCGTTCGGCTTGCAGAGATAAGAACACGGCCGTGGCAAGAAGTCCCTGCCTGTCGTAAGAGGCGACTAATGAATAGGAGTCGAGAGGTGAAGAGTGTATGTGTGTGTGTGTGTGTGCGCGTGTGTTTGTGCGTGTGTGAGTGTGTGTGTATATGTGTGTGTGACCGTTTGGCTTGCAGAGATAAGAATACGGCCGAGGCAAGAAGGCCCTGCCTGTCGTAAGAGAAGAATAATGGGTAGGAGTCGAGAAGTGAAGAGTGTATGTATGTCTGTGCGTGTGTGCGTGCGTGTGTGAGTGTGTGTGTGTGTATGTGTGTGTCAGTGTGTGTGTGTCCGGTCGGCTCACAGAGATGAGAACACGGCCGTGGCAAGAAGGCCCTGCCTGTCGTAAGAGGCGACTAATGGGTAGGAGTCGAGAGGTGAAGAGTGTATGTGTGTGTGTGTGTGCGTGTGTGCGTATGTGTGCGTGTGTAAGTGTGTGTGTATGTGTGTGTGTCTGTATGGCTTGCAGAGATAAGAATACTGCCGAGGCAAGAAGGCCATGCTTGTTGTAAGGAGCGACTAATGGATAGGAGTCGAGAGATGAAGAGTGTACTTGTGTGTGTGCGTGTGTTCGTTTGTGTGTACGTGTGTATGTGTTTGTGCGTGTGTATGTGTGTGTTTGTATGGGTGTGTGTGTCCGTTCGGCTTGCATAGATAAGAATACGGCCGTGGCAAGAAGGCCATGCTTGCTGTAAGGAGCGACTAATTGGTAGGAGTCGAGAGATAAAAAATGTGTATGTGTGTGTGTGTTTGTTCCTTTGTGTGTGCGTGTGTAAGTGTGTGTGTATGTATGTGTGTGTCCGTTCGGCTCACAGAGATAAGAACTCGGCCGTGGCAAGAAGTTCCTGCCTGTCGTAAGATGCGACTAATGGGTAGGAGTCGAGAGGTGAAGAGTGTATGTGTGTGCGTGTGCGTGTGCGTGTGTGCGTGTGTGTCTGCGTGTGAGCGTGCGTGTGTGTGTGAGTGTGTGTCTATGTCCGTTCGGCTCGCAGAGATAAGAACATGGCTGTAGCAAGAAGGCCCTGCCTCTTGTAAGGGGCGACTAATAGGTAGGAGTCGAGAGGTAAAGAGTGTATGTGTGTGTGCGTGTGTGCGTGTGTGTGAGTATGTGTGTGTGTCCGTTCGGCTTGCAGAAGGAAGAATACGTCCGTGGCAAGAAGTCCCTGAATGTCGTAAGAGGCGACTAATGGGTAGGAGTCGAGAGGTTAAGAGTTTATGTGTGTGCGTGTGTGTGTGCGTGTGTGAGTATGTGTGTGTGTCCGTTCGGCTTGCAGAGATAAGAACACGGCCGAGGCAAGAAGGCCCTGCCTGTCCTAAGAGGCGACTAATAGGTAGGAGTCGAGAGGTGGAGAGTGTGTGCGTGTGCGTGTGCGTGTGCGTGTGTGCGTCTGTGTGTCTGCGTGTGAGCGTGCGTGTGTGTGTGAGTGTGTGTGTATGTCCGTTCGGCTCGCAGAGATAAGAACATGGCTGTAGCAAGAAGGCCCTGCCTGTTGTAAGGGGCGACTAATGGGTAGGAGTCGAGAGGTAAAGAGTGTATGTGTGTGTGCGTGTGTGCGTGTGTGTGCGCGTGTGTGAGTATGTGTGTGTGTCCGTTCGGCTTGCAGAGATAAGAATACGTCCGTGGCAAGAAGTCCCTGAATGTCGTAAGAGGCGACTAATGGATAGGAGTCGAGAGGTGGAGAGTGTGTGCGTGTGCGTGTGCGTGTGCGTGTGTGCGTGTGTGCCTGTGTGCGTGTAAGTGTGTGTGTGTGCGGTCGGCTCGCAGAGATAAGAACACGGCCGTGGCAAGAAGGCCCTGCCTGTCCTAAGAGGCGACTAATGGGTAGGAGTCGAGAGGTGAAGAATGTATGTGTGTCTGTGTGTGTGCCTGTGTGCGTGTGTGTGCGTGTGTGAGTGTTTGTGTATGTGTGTATGTCCGTTTGGCTTGCAGAGATAAGAATACAGCCGAGGCAAGAAGGCCCTGCCTATCGTAAGAGGCTACTAATTGGTAGGAGTCGAGAGGTGAAGAGTGTACGTGTGTGTGCGTGTGTGCGTGTGTGTGTGCGTGTGTAAGTATGTGTGTGTGTCGGTTCGGCTTGCAGAGATAAGAGCACGGCCGAGACAAGAAGGCCCTGCCTGTCGTAAGAGGCGACTAATAGGTAGGAGTCGAGAGGTGGAGAGTGTGTGCGTGTGCGTGTGCGTGTGTGCGTGTGTGTGTCTTTGTGTGAGCGTGCGTGTGTGTGTGAGTGTGTGTGTGTCCGTTCGGCCTGCAGAGATAAGAATACGTCCGGGGCAAGAAGGCCCTGCCTGTCTTAAGAGGCGACTAATGGATAGGAGTCGAGAGGTGGAGAGTGTGTGCGTGTGCGTGTACGTGTGCGTTTGCGTGTGCGTGTGTGCGTGTGTGCCTGTGTGCGTGTAAGTGTGTGTGTATGTGTGTGTGAGTGTGTGTGTGTGCGGTCGGCTCGCAGAGATAAGAACACGGCCGTTGCAAGAAGGCCCTGCCTGTCGTAAGAGGCGACTAATGGGTAGGAGTCGAGAGGTGAAGAGTGTATGTGTGTGTGTGTGCCTGTGTGCGTGTGTGTGCGTGTGTGAGTGTGTGTGTATGTGTGTGTGTGTCCGTTTGGCTGCAGAGATAAGAATACGGCCGAGGCAAGAAGGATCTGCCTCTTGTAAGGGGCGACTAATTAGTAGGAGTCGGGAGGTGATGAGTGTATGTGTGTGTGTGTGCGTGTGTGTGCGTGTGTGAGTATGTGTGTGTGTTAGTTCGGCTTGCAGAGATAAGAATACGTCCGTGGCAAGAAGGCCCTGCCTGTCTTAAGAGGCGACTAATGGATAGGAGTCGAGAGGTGGAGAGTGTGTGCGTGTGCGTGTGCGTGTGCGTTTGCGTGTGCGTGTATGCGTGTGTGCCTGTATGCGTGTAAGTGTGTGTATGTGTGTGTGTGAGTGTGTGTGTGTGTGCGGTCGGCTCGCAGAGATAAGAACACGGCCGTGGCAAGAAGGCCCTGCCTGTCGTAAGAGGCGACTAATGGGTAGGAGTCGAGAGGTGAAGAGTGTATGTGTGTATGTGTGTGCCTGTGTGCGTGTGTGTGCGTGTGTGAGTGTGTGTGTATGTGAGTGTGTCCGTTTGGCTGCAGAAATAAGAACACGACCGAGGCAAGAAGGCCCTGCCTATCGTAAGAGGCGACTAATAGGTAGGAGTCGAGAGGTGAAGAGTGTATGTGTGTGTGTGCGTGTGTGTGTGCGTGTGTGAGTATGTGTGTGTGTCCGATCGGCTTGCAGAGATAAGAACACGGCCGAGGCAAGAAGGCCCTGCCTGTCGTAAGAGGCGACTAATAGGTAGGAGTCGAGAGGTGAAGAGTGTATGTGTGTGTGTGCCTGTGTGCGTGTGTGTGTGTGTGCGTGTGTGAGTATGTGTGTGTGTCCGTTCGGCTTGCAGAGATAAGAACACGGCCGTGGCAAGAAGGCCCTGCCTATCGTAAGAGGCGACTAATAGGTAGGAGTCGAGAGGTGAAGAGTGTATGTGTGTGTGTGCCTGTGTGCGTGTGTGTGTGTGTGCGTGTGTGAGTATGTGTGTGTGTCCGTTCGGCTTGCAGAGATAAGAACACGGCCGTGGCAAGAAGGCCCTGCCTTTCGTAAGAGGCGACTAATGGGTAGGAGTCGAGAGGTGGAGAGTGTGTGCGTGTGCGTGTGCGTGTGCGTTTGCGTGTGCGTGTGTGCGTGTGTGCCTGTGTGCGTGTAAGTGTGTGTGTATGTGTGTGTGAGTGTGTGTGTGTGCGGTCGGCTCGCAGAGATAAGAACACGGCCGTGGCAAGAAGGCCCTGCCTGTCGTAAGAGGCGACTAATGGGTAGGAGTCGAGAGGTGAAGAGTGTATGTGTGTATGTGTGTGCCTGTGTGCGTGTGTGTGCGTGTGTGAGTGTGTGTGTATGTGAGTGTGTCCGTTTGGCTGCAGAGATAAGAATACGGCCGAGGCAAGAATGATCTGCCTCTTGTAAGGGGCGACTAATAAGTAGGAGTCGGGAGGTGAAGAGTGTATGTGTGTGTGCGTGTGTGCGTGTGTGTGTGCGTGTGTGAGTATGTGTGTGTGTTAGTGCGGCTTGCAGAAATACGAACACGACCGAGGCAAGAAGGCCCTGCCTATCGTAAGAGGCGACTAATAGGTAGGAGTCGAGAGGTGAAGAGTGTATGTGTGTGTGTGCGTGTGTGTGTGCGTGTGTGAGTATGTGTGTGTGTCCGATCGGCTTGCAGAGATAAGAACACGGCCGAGGCAAGAAGGCCCTGCCTGTCGTAAGAGGCGACTAATAGGTAGGAGTCGAGAGGTGAAGAGTGTATGTGTGTGTGTGCCTGTGTGCGTGTGTGTGTGTGTGTGCGTGTGTGAGTATGTGTGTGTGTCCGTTCGGCTTGCAGAGATAAGAACACGGCCGTGGCAAGAAGGCCCTGCCTTTCGTAAGAGGCGACTAATGGGTAGGAGTCGAGAGGTGAAGAGTGTATTTGTGTGTGTGTGTGTGTGTGCGTGCATGTGTGTGTCAGTGTGTGTGTCCGTTCGGCTCACAGAGATAAGGACTCGGCCGTGGCAAGAAGTTCCTGCCTGTCGTAGGAGGCGACTAATGGGTAGGAGTCGACAGGTGAAGAGTTTATGTGTGTGTATGTGTGTGCGTGTGTGTGTGCGTGTGTGAGTATGTGTGTGTGTAACGATGCTCTGATCATTTAACAGTTCGAACCGTGGGAGTGTCAATATTTGCGCATCCGCTTCTACAACCTGACGGCGTAGTGGGATTCAAACGGCTATTTAAGGCGTGTGAATAGCGGAATTAGACAGTCTTGTAGCTAGCGCTCTAGGCTCCCTGACTCGCCGGTGTAGTGAACCAGCGAGCCATTCTGGACAGAGATAGTTCCGTATTGAGGATCATACTCTGTCCCTAACCAAGCGGAACCCATCGGTATTGCGTATTGAGCATTACCGTGGATCTTCACAGAACCAACCGGGACAGAGATTTCCGTATTGAGGATCATACTCTGTCCTTAGCCAAGCGGAACCCGTCGGCATTGTGTATTGAACATTGCCGCGGGTCTGCACAGCTAAATATTTTGTTTGCGAGCACATTCGGAGCTTTCGCTGAATTGAAGCGAAAGCGAATATATTAGTAGTACTAATTAATTTCTTTTCTTTTATAGACGTTTGCCGGGGAATTCATTCATCGCGGGACCCAGACGGAAACGTAGAATTCATTTTGTTTTTGTTTTATAAGTATACAACGTAGAATTCCTTTTTTTAATTTTTATTTATTGTATATACTAAATTAATAGATTTATTTTTATTTCAAACCTGTGTTTTACTGAGTCTGTCGCCCCGAAAGAGCTACCCATCTCATGTGTTAGTTCGGCTTGCAGAAATAAGAACACGACCGAGGCAAGAAGGCCCTGCCTATCGTAAGAGGCGACTTATAGGTAGGAGTCGAGAGGTGAAGAGTGTACGTGTGTGTGCGTGTGTGCGTGTGTGTGTGCGTGTGTAAGTATGTGTGTGTGTCGGTTCGGCTTGCAGAGATAAGAACACGGCCGAGACAAGAAGGCCCTGCCTGTCGTAAGAGGCGACTAATAGGTAGGAGTCGAGAGGTGGAGAGTGTGTGCGTGTGCGTGTGCGTGTGTGCGTGTGTGTGTCTTTGTGTGAGCGTGCGTGTGTGTGTGAGTGTGTGTGTATGTCCGTTCGGCTCGCAGAGATAAGAACATGGCTGTGGCAAGAAGACCCTACCTGTTGTAAGGGGCGACTAATAGGTAGAATTCGAGAGGTGAAGAGTGTATGTGTGTGTGCGTGTGTGCGTGTGTGTGTGCGTGTGTAAGTATGTGTATGTGTCCGTTCGGCTTGTAGAGATAAGAACACGGCCGAGGCAAGAAGGCCCTGCCTGTCGTAAGAGGCGACTAATAGGTAGGAGTCGAGAGGTGGAGAGTGTGTGCGTGTGCGAGTGCGTGTGCGTGTGTGCGTGTGTGTGTCTGCGTGTGAGCGTGCGTGTGTGTGTGAGTGTGTGTGTATGTCCGTTCGGCTCGCAGAGATAAGAATACGTCCGTGGTAAGAAGTCCCTGAATGTCGTAAGAGGCGACTAATGGGTAGGAGTCGAGAGGTTAAGAGTGTATGTGTGTGTGTGTGTGAGTGTGTGTGTGTCCATTCGGCCTGCAGAGATAAGAATACGTCCGGGGCAAGAAGGCCCTGCCTGTCTTAAGAGGCGACTAATGGATAGGAGTCGAGAGGTGGAGAGTGTGTGCGTGTGCGTGTACGTGTGCGTTTGCGTGTGCGTGTGTGCGTGTGTGCCTGTGTGCGTGTAAGTGTGTGTGTATGTGTGTGTAAGTGTGTGTGTGTGCGGTCGGCTCGCAGAGATAAGAACACGGCCGTGGCAAGAAGGCCCTGCCTGTCGTAAGAGGCGACTAATGGGTAGGAGTCGAGAGGTGAAGAGTGTATGTGTGTGTGTGTGTGCCTGTGTGCGTGTGTGTGCGTGTGTGAGTGTGTGTGTGTGTGTGTCCGTTTGGCTGCAGAGATAAGAATACGGCCGAGACAAGAAGGATCTGCCTCTTGTAAGGAGCGACTAATAAGTAGGAGTCGGGAGGTGATGAGTGTATGTGTGTGTGTGCGTGTGTGTGTGCGTGTGTGAGTATGTGTGTGTGTTAGTTCGGCTTGCAGAAATAAGAACACGACCGAGGCAAGAAGGCCCTGCCTATCGTAAGAGGCGACTAATAGGTAGGAGTCGAGAGGTATAGAGTGTGTGCGTGTGCGTGTGCGTGTGCGTGTGTGCGTGTGTGTGTCTGCGTGTGAGCGTGCGTATGTGTGTGAGTGTGTGTGTATGTCCGTTCGGCTCGCAGAGATAAGAATACGTCCGTGGCAAGAAGTCCCTGAATGTCGTAAGAGGCGACTAATGGGTAGGAGTCGAGAGGTTAAGAGTGTATGTGTGTGTGTGAGTGTGTGTGTGTCCATTCGGCCTGCAGAGATAAGAATACGTCCGTGGCAAGGAGGCCCTGCCTGTCTTAAGAGGCGACTAATGGATAGGAGTCGAGAGGTGGAGAGTGTGTGCGTGTGCGTGTGCGTGTGCGTTTGCGTGTGCGTGTATGCGTGTGTGCCTGTATGCGTGTAAGTGTGTGTGTATGTGTGTGTGTGAGTGTGTGTGTGTGCGGTCGGCTCGCAGAGATAAGAACACGGCCGTGGCAAGAAGGCCCTGCCTGTCGTAAGAGAAGAATAATGGGTAGGAGTCGAGAGGTGAAGAGTGTATGTATGTCTGTGCGTGTGTGCGTGCGTGTGTGAGTGTGTGTGTGTATGTGTGTGTCAGTGTGTGTGTGTCCGGTCGGCTCACAGAGATGAGAACACGGCCGTGGCAAGAAGGCCCTGCCTGTCCTAAGAGGCGACTAATGGTTAGGAGTCGAGAGGTGAAGAGTGTATGTGTGTGTGTGTGTGTGCGTGTGTGCGTGTGTGTGCGTGTGTAAGTGTGTGTGTGTATGTGTGTGTGTCTGTTTGGCTTGCAGAGATAAGAATACGGCCGAGGCAAGAAGGCCATGCTTGCTGTAAGGAGCGACTAATGGGTAGGAGTCGAGAGATGAAGAGTGTACGTGTGTGTGTGTGCGTGTGTTCGTTTGTGTGTACGTGTGTATGTGTTTGTGCGTGTGTAAGTGTGTGTGTGTATGGGTGTGTGTGTGTCCGTTCGACTTGCATAGATAAGAATACGGCCGTGGCAAGAAGGCCATGCTTGCTGTAAGGAGCGACTAATTGGTAGGAGTCGAGAGATATAGAGTGTATGTGTGTGTGTGTTTGTTCCTTTGTGTGTGCGTGTGTAAGTGTGTGTGTGTGTGTGTATGTATGTGTGTGTCCGTTCGGCTCACAGAGAAAAGAACTCGGCCGAGGCAATAAGTCCATGCCTGTCGTAAGAGGCGACTAATGGGTAGGAGTCGAGAGGTGAAGAGTGTATTTGTGTGTGCGTGTGTGCGTGTGTGTGTGAGTGTGTGCCTGTGTGTGTGTGAGTGTGTGTGTGTCCGTTCGGCTTGCAGAGATAAGAACACGGCCGTGGCAAGAAGTCCCTGCCTGTCGTAAGAGGCGACTAATGAATAGGAGTCGAGAGGTGAAGAGTGTATGTGTGTGTGTGTGTGTGCGCGTGTGTTTGTGCGTGTGTGAGTGTGTGTGTATATGTGTGTGTGTCCGTTTGGCTTGCAGAGATAAGAATACGGCCGAGGCAAGAAGGCCCTGCCTGTCGTAAGAGAAGAATAATGGGTAGGAACCGAGAAGTGAAGAGTGTATGTATGTCTGTGCGTGTGTGCGTGCGTGTGTGAGTGTGTGTGTGTGTATGTGTGTGTCAGTGTGTGTGTGTCCGGTCGGCTCACAGAGATGAGAACACGGCCGTGGCAAGAAGGCCCTGCCTGTCGTAAGAGGCGACTAATGGGTAGGAGTCGAGAGGTGAAGAGTGTATGTGTGTGTGTGTGCGTGTGTGCGTATGTGTGCGTGTGTAAGTGTGTGTGTATGTGTGTGTGTCTGTATGGCTTGCAGAGATAAGAATACTGCCGAGGCAAGAAGGCCATGCTTGTTGTAAGGAGCGACTAATGGATAGGAGTCGAGAGATGAAGAGTGTACTTGTGTGTGTGCGTGTGTTCGTTTGTGTGTACGTGTGTATGTGTTTGTGCGTGTGTAAGTGTGTGTGTGTATGGGTGTGTGTGTCCGTTCGGCTTGCATAGATAAGAATACGGCCGTGGCAAGAAGGCCATGCTTGCTGTAAGGAGCGACTAATTGGTAGGAGTCGAGAGATAAAAAATGTGTATGTGTGTGTGTGTTTGTTCCTTTGTGTGTGCGTGTGTAAGTGTGTGTGTATGTATGTGTGTGTCCGTTCGGCTCACAGAGATAAGAACTCGGCCGTGGCAAGAAGTTCCTGCCTGTCGTAAGATGCGACTAATGGGTAGGAGTCGAGAGGTGAAGAGTGTATGTGTGTGCGTGTGCGTGTGCGTGTGTGCGTGTGTGTCTGCGTGTGAGCGTGCGTGTATGTGTGAGTGTGTGTGTATGTCCGTTCGGCTCGCAGAGATAAGAACATGGCTGTAGCAAGAAGGCCCTGCCTCTTGTAAGGGGCGACTAATAGGTAGGAGTCGAGAGGTGAAGAGTGTATGTGTGTGTGCGTGTGTGCGTGTGTGTGAGTATGTGTGTGTGTCCGTTCGGCTTGCAGAAGGAAGAATACGTCCGTGGCAAGAAGTCCCTGAATGTCGTAAGAGGCGACTAATGGGTAGGAGTCGAGAGGTTAAGAGTGTATGTGTGTGCGTGTGTGTGTGCGTGTGTGAGTATGTGTGTGTGTCCGTTCGGCTTGCAGAGATAAGAACACGGCCGAGGCAAGAAGGCCCTGCCTGTCCTAAGAGGCGACTAATAGGTAGGAGTCGAGAGGTGGAGAGTGTGTGCGTGTGCGTGTGCGTGTGTGCGTCTGTGTGTCTGCGTGTGAGCGTGCGTGTGTGTGTGAGTGTGTGTGTATGTCCGTTCGGCTCGCAGAGATAAGAACATGGCTGTAGCAAGAAGGCCCTGCCTGTTGTAAGGGGCGACTAATGGGTAGGAGTCGAGAGGTAAAGAGTGTATGTGTGTGTGCGTGTGTGCGTGTGTGTGCGCGTGTGTGAGTATGTGTGTGTGTCCGTTCGGCTTGCAGAGATAAGAATACGTCCGTGGCAAGAAGTCCCTGAATGTCGTAAGAGGCGACTAATGGATAGGAGTCGAGAGGTGGAGAGTGTGTGCGTGTGCGTGTGCGTGTGCGTGTGTGCGTGTGTGCCTGTGTGCGTGTAAGTGTGTGTGCGTGCGGTCGGCTCGCAGAGATAAGAACACGGCCGTGGCAAGAAGGCCCTGCCTGTCGTAAGAGGCGACTAATGGGTAGGAGTCGAGAGGTGAAGAATGTATGTGTGTGTGTGTGTGCCTGTGTGCGTGTGTGTGCGTGTGTGAGTGTTTGTGTATGTGTGTATGTCCGTTTGGCTTGCAGAGATAAGAATACAGCCGAGGCAAGAAGGCCCTGCCTATCGTAAGAGGCTACTAATTGGTAGGAGTCGAGAGGTGAAGAGTGTACGTGTGTGTGCGTGTGTGCGTGTGTGTGTGCGTGTGTAAGTATGTGTGTGTGTCGGTTCGGCTTGCAGAGATAAGAGCACGGCCGAGACAAGAAGGCCCTGCCTGTCGTAAGAGGCGACTAATAGGTAGGAGTCGAGAGGTGGTGAGTGTGTGCGTGTGCGTGTGCGTGTGTGCGTGTGTGTGTCTTCGTGTGAGCGTGCGTGTGTGTGTGAGTGTGTGTGTATGTCCGTTCGGCTCGCAGAGATAAGAATACGTCCGTGGCAAGAAGTCCCTGAATGTCGTAAGAGGCGACTAATGGGTAGGAGTCGAGAGGTTAAGAGTGGATGTGTGTGTGTGTGAGTGTGTGTGTGTGTCCGTTCGGCCTGCAGAGATAAGAATACGTCCGGGGCAAGAAGGCCCTGCCTGTCTTAAGAGGCGACTAATGGATAGGAGTCGAGAGGTGGAGAGTGTTTGCGTGTGCGTGTACGTGTGCGTTTGCGTGTGCGTGTGTGCGTGTGTGCCTGTGTGCGTGTAAGTGTGTGTGTATGTGTGTGTGAGTGTGTGTGTGTGCGGTCGGCTCGCAGAGATAAGAACACGGCCGTGGCAAGAAGGCCCTGCCTGTCGTAAGAGGCGACTAATGGGTAGGAGTCGAGAGGTGAAGAGTGTATGTGTGTGTGTGTGTGCCTGTGTGCGTGTGTGTGCGTGTGTGAGTGTGTGTGTATGTGTGTGTGTCCGTTTGGCTGCAGAGATAAGAATACGGCCGAGGCAAGAAGGATCTGCCTCTTGTAAGGGGCGACTAATTAGTAGGAGTCGGGAGGTGATGAGTGTATGTGTGTGTGTGTGTGTGCGTGTGTGTGTGCGTGTGTGAGTATGTGTGTGTGTTAGTTCGGCTTGCAGAGATAAGAATACGTCCGTGGCAAGAAGGCCCTGCCTGACTTAAGAGGCGACTAATGGATAGGAGTCGAGAGGTGGAGAGTGTGTGCGTGTGCGTGTGCGTGTGCGTTTGCGTGTGCGTGTATGCGTGTGTGCCTGTATGCGTGTAAGTGTGTGTGTATGTGTGTGTGTGAGTGTGTGTGTGTGCGGTCGGCTCGCAGAGATAAGAACACGGCCGTGGCAAGAAGGCCCTGCCTGTCGTAAGAGGCGACTAATGGGTAGGAGTCGAGAGGTGAAGAGTGTATGTGTGTATGTGTGTGCCTGTGTGCGTGTGTGTGCGTGTGTGAGTGTGTGTGTATGTGTGTGTGTCCGTTTGGCTGCAAAGATAAGAATACGGCCGAGGCAAGAATGATCTGCCTCTTGTAAGGGGCGACTAATAAGTAGGAGTCGGGAGGTGAAGAGTGTATGTGTGTGTGCGTGTGTGCGTGTGTGTGTGCGTGTGTGAGTATGTGTGTGTGTTAGTGCGGCTTGCAGAAATAAGAACACGACCGAGGCAAGAAGGCCCTGCCTATCGTAAGAGGCGACTAATAGGTAGGAGTCGAGAGGTGAAGAAGAGTGTATGTGTGTGTGTGCGTGTGTGCGTGTGTGTGTGCGTGTGTGAGTATGTGTGTGTGTCCGATCGGCTTGCAGAGATAAGAACACGGCCGAGGCAAGAAGGCCCTGCCTGTCGTAAGAGGCGACTAATAGGTAGGAGTCGAGAGGTGAAGAGTGTATGTGTGTGTGTGCCTGTGTGCGTGTGTGTGTGTGTGCGTGTGTGAGTATGTGTGTGTGTCCGTTCGGCTTGCAGAGATAAGAACACGGCCGTGGCAAGAAGTTCCTGCCTGTCGTAGGAGGCGACTAATGGGTAGGAGTCGACAGGTGAAGAGTTTATGTGTGTGTATGTGTGTGCGTGTGTGTGTGCGTGTGTGAGTATGTGTGTGTGTAACGATGCTCTGATAATTTAACAGTTCGAACCGTGGGAGTGTCAATATTTGCGCATCCGCTTCTACAACCTGACGGCGTAGTGGGATTCAAACGGCTATTTAAGGCGTGTGAATAGCGGAATTAGACAGTCTTGTAGCTAGCGCTCTAGGCTCCCTGACTCGCCGGTGTAGTGAACCAGCGAGCCATTCTGGACAGAGATAGTTCCGTATTGAGGATCATACTCTGTCCCTAACCAAGCGGAACCCATCGGTATTGCGTATTGAGCATTACCGTGGATCTGCACAGAACCAACCGGGACAGAGATTTCCGTATTGAGGATCATACTCTGTCCTTAGCCAAGCGGAACCCGTCGGCATTGTGTATTGAACATTGCCGCGGGTCTGCACAGCTAAATATTTTGTTTGCGAGCACATTCGGAGCTTTCGCTGAATTGAAGCGATAGCGAATATATTAGTAGTACTAATTAATTTCTTTTCTTTTATAGACGTTTGCCGGGGAATTCATTCATCGCGGGACCCAGACGGAAACGTAGAATTCATTTTGTTTTTGTTTTATAAGTATACAACGTAGAATTCCTTTTTTTAATTTTTATTTATTGTATATACTAAATTAATAGATTTATTTTTATTTCAAACCTGTGTTTTACTGAGTCTGTCGCCCCGAAAGAGCTACCCATCACATGTGTTAGTTCGGCTTGCAGAAATAAGAACACGACCGAGGCAAGAAGGCCCTGCCTATCGTAAGAGGCGACTTATAGGTAGGAGTAGAGAGGTGAAGAGTGTATGTGTGTGTGCGTGTGTGCGTGTGTGTGTGAGTGTGTGAGTATGTGTGTGTGTCCGTTCGGCTTGCAGAGATAAGAACACGGCCGAGGCAAGAAGGCCCTGCCTGTCGTAAGAGGCGACTAATGGATAGAAGTCGAGAGGTGGAGAGTGTGTGCGTGTGCGTGTGCGTGTGCGTGTGCATGTGTGCTTGTGTGCCTGTGTGCGTGTAAGTGTGTATGTATGTGTGTGTGTGAGTGTGTGTGTGTGTGTGCGGTCGGCTCGCAGAGATAGGAACACGGCCGTGGCAAGAAGGCCCTGCCTGTCGTAAGAGGCGACTAATGGGTAGGAGTTGAGAGGTGAAGAGTGTATGTGTGTGTGTGTGTGTGTGAGTGTGTGTGTGTGTCCGTTCGGCCCGCAGAGATAAGAATACGTCCGTGGCAAGAAGGCCCTGCCTGTCTTAAGAGGCGACTAATGGATAGAAGTCGAGAGGTGGAGAGTGTGTGCGTGTGCGTGTGCGTGTGCGTGTGCATGTGTGCTTGTGTGCCTGTGTGCGTGTAAGTGTGTATGTATGTGTGTGTGTGAGTGTGTGTGTGTGTGTGCGGTCGGCTCGCAGAGATAGGAACACGGCCGTGGCAAGAAGGCCCTGCCTGTCGTAAGAGGCGACTAATGGGTAGGAGTTGAGAGGTGAAGAGTGTATGTGTCTTTGTGTGTGTGCGTGTGTTTGTGCGTGTGTGAGTATGTGTGTGTATTTGTGTGTGTGTGTCCGTTTGGCTTGCAGAGATAAGAATACGGCCGAGGCAAGAAGGCCCTGCCTGTCTTAAGAGGCGACTAATGGATAGGAGTCGAGAGGTGGAGAGTGTGTGCGTGTGCGTGTACGTGTGCGTGTGTGTGTGCGTGTGTGAGTGTGTGTGTATGTGTGTGTGTCCCTCTGGCTTGCAGAGGTAAGAATACGGCCAAGGCAAGAAGACCCTGCCAGTTGTAAGGGGCGACTAATAGGTAGGAGTCGAGAGGTGAAGAGTGTATGTGTGTGTGCGTGTGTGCGTGTGTGTGTGCGTGTGTGAGTATGTGTGTGTGTCCGTTCGGCTTTCAGAGATAAGAACACGGCCGAGGCAAGAAGGCCCTGCCTGTCGTAAGAGGCGACTAATAGGTAGGAGTCGAGAGGTGGAGAGTGTGTGCGTGTGCGAGTGCGTGTGCGTGTGTGCGTGTGTGTGTCTGCGTGTGAGCGTGCGTGTGTGTGTGAGTGTGTGTGTATGTCCGTTCGGCTCGCAGAGATAAGAATACGTCCGTGGTAAGAAGTCCCTGAATGTCGTAAGAGGCGACTAATGGGTAGGAGTCGAGAGGTTAAGAGTGTATGTGTGTGTGTGTGAGTGTGTGTGTGTCCATTCGGCCTGCAGAGATAAGAATACGTCCGGGGCAAGAAGGCCCTGCCTGTCTTAAGAGGCGACTAATGGATAGGAGTCGAGAGGTGGAGAGTGTGTGCGTGTGCGTGTACGTGTGCGTTTGCGTGTGCGTGTGTGCGTGTGTGCCTGTGTGCGTGTAAGTGTGTGTGTATGTGTGTGTAAGTGTGTGTGTGTGCGGTCGGCTCGCAGAGATAAGAACACGGCCGTGGCAAGAAGGCCCTGCCTGTCGTAAGAGGCGACTAATGGGTAGGAGTCGAGAGGTGAAGAGTGTATGTGTGTGTGTGTGTGCCTGTGTGCGTGTGTGTGCGTGTGTGAGTGTGTGTGTGTGTGTGTCCGTTTGGCTGCAGAGATAAGAATACGGCCGAGACAAGAAGGATCTGCCTCTTGTAAGGAGCGACTAATAAGTAGGAGTCGGGAGGTGATGAGTGTATGTGTGTGTGTGCGTGTGTGTGTGCGTGTGTGAGTATGTGTGTGTGTTAGTTCGGCTTGCAGAAATAAGAACACGACCGAGGCAAGAAGGCCCTGCCTATCGTAAGAGGCGACTAATAGGTAGGAGTCGAGAGGTATAGAGTGTGTGCGTGTGCGTGTGCGTGTGCGTGTGTGCGTGTGTGTGTCTGCGTGTGAGCGTGCGTATGTGTGTGAGTGTGTGTGTATGTCCGTTCGGCTCGCAGAGATAAGAATACGTCCGTGGCAAGAAGTCCCTGAATGTCGTAAGAGGCGACTAATGGGTAGGAGTCGAGAGGTTAAGAGTGTATGTGTGTGTGTGAGTGTGTGTGTGTCCATTCGGCCTGCAGAGATAAGAATACGTCCGTGGCAAGGAGGCCCTGCCTGTCTTAAGAGGCGACTAATGGATAGGAGTCGAGAGGTGGAGAGTGTGTGCGTGTGCGTGTGCGTGTGCGTTTGCGTGTGCGTGTATGCGTGTGTGCCTGTATGCGTGTAAGTGTGTGTGTATGTGTGTGTGTGAGTGTGTGTGTGTGCGGTCGGCTCGCAGAGATAAGAACACGGCCGTGGCAAGAAGGCCCTGCCTGTCGTAAGAGAAGAATAATGGGTAGGAGTCGAGAGGTGAAGAGTGTATGTATGTCTGTGCGTGTGTGCGTGCGTGTGTGAGTGTGTGTGTGTATGTGTGTGTCAGTGTGTGTGTGTCCGGTCGGCTCACAGAGATGAGAACACGGCCGTGGCAAGAAGGCCCTGCCTGTCCTAAGAGGCGACTAATGGTTAGGAGTCGAGAGGTGAAGAGTGTATGTGTGTGTGTGTGTGTGCGTGTGTGCGTGTGTGTGCGTGTGTAAGTGTGTGTGTGTATGTGTGTGTGTCTGTTTGGCTTGCAGAGATAAGAATACGGCCGAGGCAAGAAGGCCATGCTTGCTGTAAGGAGCGACTAATGGGTAGGAGTCGAGAGATGAAGAGTGTACGTGTGTGTGTGTGCGTGTGTTCGTTTGTGTGTACGTGTGTATGTGTTTGTGCGTGTGTAAGTGTGTGTGTGTATGGGTGTGTGTGTGTCCGTTCGACTTGCATAGATAAGAATACGGCCGTGGCAAGAAGGCCATGCTTGCTGTAAGGAGCGACTAATTGGTAGGAGTCGAGAGATATAGAGTGTATGTGTGTGTGTGTTTGTTCCTTTGTGTGTGCGTGTGTAAGTGTGTGTGTGTGTGTGTATGTATGTGTGTGTCCGTTCGGCTCACAGAGAAAAGAACTCGGCCGAGGCAATAAGTCCATGCCTGTCGTAAGAGGCGACTAATGGGTAGGAGTCGAGAGGTGAAGAGTGTATTTGTGTGTGCGTGTGTGCGTGTGTGTGTGAGTGTGTGCCTGTGTGTGTGTGAGTGTGTGTGTGTCCGTTCGGCTTGCAGAGATAAGAACACGGCCGTGGCAAGAAGTCCCTGCCTGTCGTAAGAGGCGACTAATGAATAGGAGTCGAGAGGTGAAGAGTGTATGTGTGTGTGTGTGTGTGCGCGTGTGTTTGTGCGTGTGTGAGTGTGTGTGTATATGTGTGTGTGTCCGTTTGGCTTGCAGAGATAAGAATACGGCCGAGGCAAGAAGGCCCTGCCTGTCGTAAGAGAAGAATAATGGGTAGGAACCGAGAAGTGAAGAGTGTATGTATGTCTGTGCGTGTGTGCGTGCGTGTGTGAGTGTGTGTGTGTGTATGTGTGTGTCAGTGTGTGTGTGTCCGGTCGGCTCACAGAGATGAGAACACGGCCGTGGCAAGAAGGCCCTGCCTGTCGTAAGAGGCGACTAATGGGTAGGAGTCGAGAGGTGAAGAGTGTATGTGTGTGTGTGTGCGTGTGTGCGTATGTGTGCGTGTGTAAGTGTGTGTGTATGTGTGTGTGTCTGTATGGCTTGCAGAGATAAGAATACTGCCGAGGCAAGAAGGCCATGCTTGTTGTAAGGAGCGACTAATGGATAGGAGTCGAGAGATGAAGAGTGTACTTGTGTGTGTGCGTGTGTTCGTTTGTGTGTACGTGTGTATGTGTTTGTGCGTGTGTAAGTGTGTGTGTGTATGGGTGTGTGTGTCCGTTCGGCTTGCATAGATAAGAATACGGCCGTGGCAAGAAGGCCATGCTTGCTGTAAGGAGCGACTAATTGGTAGGAGTCGAGAGATAAAAAATGTGTATGTGTGTGTGTGTTTGTTCCTTTGTGTGTGCGTGTGTAAGTGTGTGTGTATGTATGTGTGTGTCCGTTCGGCTCACAGAGATAAGAACTCGGCCGTGGCAAGAAGTTCCTGCCTGTCGTAAGATGCGACTAATGAGTAGGAGTCGAGAGGTGAAGAGTGTATGTGTGTGCGTGTGCGTGTGCGTGTGTGCGTGTGTGTCTGCGTGTGAGCGTGCGTGTATGTGTGAGTGTGTGTGTATGTCCGTTCGGCTCGCAGAGATAAGAACATGGCTGTAGCAAGAAGGCCCTGCCTCTTGTAAGGGGCGACTAATAGGTAGGAGTCGAGAGGTGAAGAGTGTATGTGTGTGTGCGTGTGTGCGTGTGTGTGAGTATGTGTGTGTGTCCGTTCGGCTTGCAGAAGGAAGAATACGTCCGTGGCAAGAAGTCCCTGAATGTCGTAAGAGGCGACTAATGGGTAGGAGTCGAGAGGTTAAGAGTGTATGTGTGTGCGTGTGTGTGTGCGTGTGTGAGTATGTGTGTGTGTCCGTTCGGCTTGCAGAGATAAGAACACGGCCGAGGCAAGAAGGCCCTGCCTGTCCTAAGAGGCGACTAATAGGTTGGAGTCGAGAGGTGGAGAGTGTGTGCGTGTGCGTGTGCGTGTGTGCGTCTGTGTGTCTGCGTGTGAGCGTGCGTGTGTGTGTGAGTGTGTGTGTATGTCCGTTCGGCTCGCAGAGATAAGAACATGGCTGTAGCAAGAAGGCCCTGCCTGTTGTAAGGGGCGACTAATGGGTAGGAGTCGAGAGGTAAAGAGTGTATGTGTGTGTGCGTGTGTGCGTGTGTGTGCGCGTGTGTGAGTATGTGTGTGTGTCCGTTCGGCTTGCAGAGATAAGAATACGTCCGTGGCAAGAAGTCCCTGAATGTCGTAAGAGGCGACTAATGGATAGGAGTCGAGAGGTGGAGAGTGTGTGCGTGTGCGTGTGCGTGTGCGTGTGTGCGTGTGTGCCTGTGTGCGTGTAAGTGTGTGTGCGTGCGGTCGGCTCGCAGAGATAAGAACACGGCCGTGGCAAGAAGGCCCTGCCTGTCGTAAGAGGCGACTAATGGGTAGGAGTCGAGAGGTGAAGAATGTATGTGTGTGTGTGTGTGCCTGTGTGCGTGTGTGTGCGTGTGTGAGTGTTTGTGTATGTGTGTATGTCCGTTTGGCTTGCAGAGATAAGAATACAGCCGAGGCAAGAAGGCCCTGCCTATCGTAAGAGGCTACTAATTGGTAGGAGTCGAGAGGTGAAGAGTGTACGTGTGTGTGCGTGTGTGCGTGTGTGTGTGCGTGTGTAAGTATGTGTGTGTGTCGGTTCGGCTTGCAGAGATAAGAGCACGGCCGAGACAAGAAGGCCCTGCCTGTCGTAAGAGGCGACTAATAGGTAGGAGTCGAGAGGTGGTGAGTGTGTGCGTGTGCGTGTGCGTGTGTGCGTGTGTGTGTCTTCGTGTGAGCGTGCGTGTGTGTGTGAGTGTGTGTGTATGTCCGTTCGGCTCGCAGAGATAAGAATACGTCCGTGGCAAGAAGTCCCTGAATGTCGTAAGAGGCGACTAATGGGTAGGAGTCGAGAGGTTAAGAGTGGATGTGTGTGTGTGTGAGTGTGTGTGTGTGTCCGTTCGGCCTGCAGAGATAAGAATACGTCCGGGGCAAGAAGGCCCTGCCTGTCTTAAGAGGCGACTAATGGATAGGAGTCGAGAGGTGGAGAGTGTTTGCGTGTGCGTGTACGTGTGCGTTTGCGTGTGCGTGTGTGCGTGTGTGCCTGTGTGCGTGTAAGTGTGTGTGTATGTGTGTGTGAGTGTGTGTGTGTGCGGTC
The DNA here is from genome assembly GCF_040954645.1 of Diabrotica undecimpunctata. Classification (NCBI taxonomy): domain Eukaryota; kingdom Metazoa; phylum Arthropoda; class Insecta; order Coleoptera; family Chrysomelidae; genus Diabrotica; species Diabrotica undecimpunctata. The sequence goes on from NW_027311886.1 coordinate 2,405,056, forward strand.
GGCTCGCAGAGATAAGAACACGGCCGTGGCAAGAAGGCCCTGCCTGTCGTAAGAGGCGACTAATGGGTAGGAGTCGAGAGGTGAAGAGTGTATGTGTGTGTGTGTGTGCCTGTGTGCGTGTGTGTGCGTGTGTGAGTGTGTGTGTATGTGTGTGTGTCCGTTTGGCTGCAGAGATAAGAATACGGCCGAGGCAAGAAGGATCTGCCTCTTGTAAGGGGCGACTAATTAGTAGGAGTCGGGAGGTGATGAGTGTATGTGTGTGTGTGTGTGTGCGTGTGTGTGTGCGTGTGTGAGTATGTGTGTGTGTTAGTTCGGCTTGCAGAGATAAGAATACGTCCGTGGCAAGAAGGCCCTGCCTGACTTAAGAGGCGACTAATGGATAGGAGTCGAGAGGTGGAGAGTGTGTGCGTGTGCGTGTGCGTGTGCGTTTGCGTGTGCGTGTATGCGTGTGTGCCTGTATGCGTGTAAGTGTGTGTGTATGTGTGTGTGTGAGTGTGTGTGTGTGCGGTCGGCTCGCAGAGATAAGAACACGGCCGTGGCAAGAAGGCCCTGCCTGTCGTAAGAGGCGACTAATGGGTAGGAGTCGAGAGGTGAAGAGTGTATGTGTGTATGTGTGTGCCTGTGTGCGTGTGTGTGCGTGTGTGAGTGTGTGTGTATGTGTGTGTGTCCGTTTGGCTGCAAAGATAAGAATACGGCCGAGGCAAGAATGATCTGCCTCTTGTAAGGGGCGACTAATAAGTAGGAGTCGGGAGGTGAAGAGTGTATGTGTGTGTGCGTGTGTGCGTGTGTGTGTGCGTGTGTGAGTATGTGTGTGTGTTAGTGCGGCTTGCAGAAATAAGAACACGACCGAGGCAAGAAGGCCCTGCCTATCGTAAGAGGCGACTAATAGGTAGGAGTCGAGAGGTGAAGAAGAGTGTATGTGTGTGTGTGCGTGTGTGCGTGTGTGTGTGCGTGTGTGAGTATGTGTGTGTGTCCGATCGGCTTGCAGAGATAAGAACACGGCCGAGGCAAGAAGGCCCTGCCTGTCGTAAGAGGCGACTAATAGGTAGGAGTCGAGAGGTGAAGAGTGTATGTGTGTGTGTGCCTGTGTGCGTGTGTGTGTGTGTGCGTGTGTGAGTATGTGTGTGTGTCCGTTCGGCTTGCAGAGATAAGAACACGGCCGTGGCAAGAAGTTCCTGCCTGTCGTAGGAGGCGACTAATGGGTAGGAGTCGACAGGTGAAGAGTTTATGTGTGTGTATGTGTGTGCGTGTGTGTGTGCGTGTGTGAGTATGTGTGTGTGTAACGATGCTCTGATAATTTAACAGTTCGAACCGTGGGAGTGTCAATATTTGCGCATCCGCTTCTACAACCTGACGGCGTAGTGGGATTCAAACGGCTATTTAAGGCGTGTGAATAGCGGAATTAGACAGTCTTGTAGCTAGCGCTCTAGGCTCCCTGACTCGCCGGTGTAGTGAACCAGCGAGCCATTCTGGACAGAGATAGTTCCGTATTGAGGATCATACTCTGTCCCTAACCAAGCGGAACCCATCGGTATTGCGTATTGAGCATTACCGTGGATCTGCACAGAACCAACCGGGACAGAGATTTCCGTATTGAGGATCATACTCTGTCCTTAGCCAAGCGGAACCCGTCGGCATTGTGTATTGAACATTGCCGCGGGTCTGCACAGCTAAATATTTTGTTTGCGAGCACATTCGGAGCTTTCGCTGAATTGAAGCGATAGCGAATATATTAGTAGTACTAATTAATTTCTTTTCTTTTATAGACGTTTGCCGGGGAATTCATTCATCGCGGGACCCAGACGGAAACGTAGAATTCATTTTGTTTTTGTTTTATAAGTATACAACGTAGAATTCCTTTTTTTAATTTTTATTTATTGTATATACTAAATTAATAGATTTATTTTTATTTCAAACCTGTGTTTTACTGAGTCTGTCGCCCCGAAAGAGCTACCCATCACATGTGTTAGTTCGGCTTGCAGAAATAAGAACACGACCGAGGCAAGAAGGCCCTGCCTATCGTAAGAGGCGACTTATAGGTAGGAGTAGAGAGGTGAAGAGTGTATGTGTGTGTGCGTGTGTGCGTGTGTGTGTGAGTGTGTGAGTATGTGTGTGTGTCCGTTCGGCTTGCAGAGATAAGAACACGGCCGAGGCAAGAAGGCCCTGCCTGTCGTAAGAGGCGACTAATGGATAGAAGTCGAGAGGTGGAGAGTGTGTGCGTGTGCGTGTGCGTGTGCGTGTGCATGTGTGCTTGTGTGCCTGTGTGCGTGTAAGTGTGTATGTATGTGTGTGTGTGAGTGTGTGTGTGTGTGTGCGGTCGGCTCGCAGAGATAGGAACACGGCCGTGGCAAGAAGGCCCTGCCTGTCGTAAGAGGCGACTAATGGGTAGGAGTTGAGAGGTGAAGAGTGTATGTGTGTGTGTGTGTGTGTGAGTGTGTGTGTGTGTCCGTTCGGCCCGCAGAGATAAGAATACGTCCGTGGCAAGAAGGCCCTGCCTGTCTTAAGAGGCGACTAATGGATAGAAGTCGAGAGGTGGAGAGTGTGTGCGTGTGCGTGTGCGTGTGCGTGTGCATGTGTGCTTGTGTGCCTGTGTGCGTGTAAGTGTGTATGTATGTGTGTGTGTGAGTGTGTGTGTGTGTGTGCGGTCGGCTCGCAGAGATAGGAACACGGCCGTGGCAAGAAGGCCCTGCCTGTCGTAAGAGGCGACTAATGGGTAGGAGTTGAGAGGTGAAGAGTGTATGTGTCTTTGTGTGTGTGCGTGTGTTTGTGCGTGTGTGAGTATGTGTGTGTATTTGTGTGTGTGTGTCCGTTTGGCTTGCAGAGATAAGAATACGGCCGAGGCAAGAAGGCCCTGCCTGTCTTAAGAGGCGACTAATGGATAGGAGTCGAGAGGTGGAGAGTGTGTGCGTGTGCGTGTACGTGTGCGTGTGTGTGTGCGTGTGTGAGTGTGTGTGTATGTGTGTGTGTCCCTCTGGCTTGCAGAGGTAAGAATACGGCCAAGGCAAGAAGACCCTGCCAGTTGTAAGGGGCGACTAATAGGTAGGAGTCGAGAGGTGAAGAGTGTATGTGTGTGTGCGTGTGTGCGTGTGTGTGCGTGTGTGAGTATGTGTGTGTGTCCGTTCGGCTTTCAGAGATAAGAACACTGCCGTGGCAAGAAGTCCCTGCCTGTCGTAAGAGGAGAATAATGGGTAGGAGTCGATAGGTGAAAAGTGAATGTGTGCGTGTGTGCGTGTGTGGGCATGTGTGAGTGTGTATGTATGTGTGTGTGTCCGTTTGGCTTGCAGAGATAAGAATACGGCCGAGGCCAGAGGGCCCTGCCTCTTGTAAGGGTCGACTAATAAGTAGGAGTCGAGAGGTGAAGAGTGTATGTGTGTGTGTGTGTGCGTGTGTGCGTGTGTGCGTGTGTGTGTGCGTGTGTGTGTGCGTGTGTGAGTATGTGTGTGTGTGTGTTAGTTTGGCTTGCAGAGATGAGAACACGACCGCGGCAAGAAGGCCCTGCTTATCGTAAGAGGCGACTAAAAGGTAGGAGTCGAGAGTTGAAGAGTGTATGTGTGTGTGCGTGTGTGCGTGTGTGTGTGTGTTTGTGCGTGTGTGAGTGTATGTGTATGAGTGTGTGTGTCCGTTCGGCTTGCAGAGATAAGAATACGGCCGTGGCAAGAAGGCCATGCTTGCTGTAAGGAGCGACTAATTGGTAGGAGTCGAGAAGTGAAGAGTGTATGTGTGTGTGCGTGTGTGCGTGTATGTGTGTTTGTGCGTGTGTGAGTGTGTGTGTATGAGTGTGTGTGTCCGTTCGGCTTGCAGAGATATGAATACGGCCGGGGCAAGAAGGCCCTGCCTCTCGTAAGAGGCGACTAAAAGGTAGGGGTCGAGAGGTGAAGAGTGTATGTGTGTGTGTGTGTGTGTGTGTGTGTGTGTGAGTGTGTGTGTTTGTCCGTTCGGCTCGCAGAGATAAGATTACGGCCGTGGCAAGAAGGCCCTGCCTGTCTTAAGAGGCGGCTAATGGATAGGAGTCGAGAGGTGGAGAGTGTGTGCGTGTGCGTGTGCGTGTGCGTGGGTGCGTGTGTGTCTGTGTGTGAGCGTGCGTGTGTTTGTGTGTGTGTGTGTTGTAACGATGCTATGATCGTTTAACAGTTCGAACCGTGGGAGTGTCAATATTTGCGCATCCACTTCTACAACCTGACGGTGTAGTGGGATTCAAACGGCTATTTAAGGCGTGTGAATAGCGGAATTAGACAGTCTTGTAGCTAGCGCTCTAGGCTTCCTGACTCGCCGGTGTAGTGAACCAGCGAGACATTCTGGACAGAGATAGTTCCGTATTGAGGATCATACTCTGTCCCTAACCAAGCGGAACCCATCGGTATTGCGTATTGAGCATTACCGTGGATCTGCACAGAACCAACCGGGACAGAGATTTCCGTATTGAGGATCATACTCTGTCCTTAGCCAAGCGGAACCCGTCGGCATTGTGTATTGAACATTGCCGTGGGTCTGCACAGCTAAATATTTTGTTTGCGAGCATATACGGAGCTTTCTCTGAATTGAAGCGAAAGCGAGTATATTAGTAGTACTAATTAGTTTCTTTTCTTTTATAGACGTTTGCCGGGGAATATTCATTCATCGCGGGACCCAGACGGAAACGTAGAATTCATTTTATTTTTGTTTTATAAGTATACAACGTAGAATTCCTTTTTTTAGTTTTTATTTATTGTATATATATACTTAATAGATTTATTTTTATTTCAAACCTGTGTTTTACTGAGTCTGTCGCCCCGAAAGAGCTACCCATCACAAACTGGCGCCCGAGCAAAAATTAATAACATGCCGACAGATAAAGACACAGACTCAGTAACAGGTACGTCGTGGATAAACCGACTTTGCAAAGAGGAATTGCAGAGCGAGGCCGAAAAATACGGCTTAGATCCCAAGGGAACCGTTGACGAATTGAGAGCACGACTCAGAACCTATTTTAAAAATCGCGAGGAAGCTACAGGAACAATCCCAAAAGAAAAAACTTCCAAGGGAACAGAATCCGACACACTGGCCCAGGAAATTTCGGGCATCCGAAGACAATTACAGGAATTAACAATAACGAAACAAATGGGGCAACCAGAATTGCTAAATCAAGTACGAAAGTGGAACACACACTTCGACAAGAAACATTCGGATGCAATAGAATTCTTAGAGAGGATAGACGAATTAAGCTTGGCCTACGAGATCGATAAACAAGATCTACTAAGAGCATTACCAGAATTATTAGGAGACCACGCCTTGTTATGGTACAGAAACAATAACAAAAATTGGAAGTCATGGACAGATTTCAGCGAAGATTTTAAAAAAGCTTTCTATCCCAGGGGATATTTGCTACAACTAGAAGAGGAAATCCGAAACAGAAAACAGAGACAGAACGAACCAGTAGATAGATATATCACGGAGATTCAAACATTAATCAGACGAGAAGGATCTTTTTCTAAAAACCAAGAACTCGAAAGGATATACAAAAATTTGTTACCAGAATATAAGCTTTATGCTCGCCGCCGGGATTTCGGAAACTTGGCCGAATTACAGGATTTAGCCCAAGAATACGAAGCTCTAGAAGACGAAAAGACCCGAGCAAATCAGATTTGCCGTAGAAACTGGAGACGCACGGATCAAGCAGAGTACGATGCGAAAACGGCATGCTTTAGATGCAAGATGCCAGGTCACAGCCGTAAAAACTGCAAAAACCCATGGAAAAAGTTTTGTTCGCGTTGCGGCAGAGAAGGGGTTTACAGCAGCGACTGCTGTTTCAGGCGTCAGGGAAACGAATTACAGACTGGAGAAACAAGGAGTCGTCCCAGTCTGTAAAACAAGATTCGACTCCATTCGTTTTCGCCGTTACACAGCCAGCAAGCAATGACATTCGACTGTTCGCATCACTAAAAATAGGGCAAAGAACATACAGAGCGCTCATCGACACAGGAACTACTAAAAATTACGTCGGGGATAGAATAGCTCAGATATACAAGGACTCTCTAGATAGCTACAGCGGGAGAACAAGACTAGCAAATGGAGCGTCAATGGAGCTTAACCAGAAGTTGACAATTGAATGCGAGATCGATAAGTTACAAACCCGACAAACATTCATAGTAATGCTAGGGTTGACGGAAGATGCCCTACTAGGAGTGGAATTCCTCAGGAACCATTCTATCGAACTTAAATTCGATAAACATACGACCGAACAATACATACAACATCAAGAAGAGACATGTAACACTTTAAAAGACTCCACTCAAAATACGGAGTTAGAAAGGTTCCTAAGAAAAGAACTAAGGGAGTTTGAAAATATAACAGGACCCACCAACTTAATAAGACACGAAATAAAATTGAAGAAAAAGTGCGATCCAGTCAAGCAGCCTTATAGGCCGCACAATCCCGCAATGCTACAGATCATCAACCAAGAAGTGGACAAGATGTTAAAAGAAGGAACCATCGAACCCTCCACAAGTGGTTGGAGTTCACCGATTGTACTAGTTAGGAAAAAGGATAACTCGTACAGATTTTGCATTGACTTTAGAAAAGTCAACGAACTATCAGATAAGGACGCATATCCGTTGCCCAGAATATCGGAAATTCTGGATAGACTTAAGGAAGCAAATTTTATATCGACCCTCGATTTGAAACAGGGATATTTTCAAATACCCCTAGAAGAAACAAGCCGCCCAGTGACAGCATTCAGCGTACCCGGAAAAGGCCATTTTCAGTTCAGAACCACCCCATTCGGACTGCATTCCGCAGGAGCCACTTTCCAACGCCTACTGGATAAGGTAATACCTCCCGATATGGAATTCGCGTTTGCCTACTTGGATGATATCGTAGTAATATCTAAAACGCTCCAAGAGCATTTAAATCACCTACATGAAGTTTTCCAAAGACTGAAAGAAGCCAGATTACAGCTGAACTTCGAGAAATGCACGTTTTGCCAGTCAGAACTCAGATACTTAGGACATGTGGTTGGAGCAGAAGGAATAAAAACCGACCCGGAGAAAACCAACGCTATAACCGGACTTACAGCACCGAGAAATGTGCGTCAACTCCGCCGGTTCCTAGGAATAACATCATGGTACCGCCGATTCATAGAGAACTATTCGACAATAGCAGGACCGCTAAACATGCTTCTGAAGAAGAAGATAAGATGGAAATGGACCGATAAGCAGGAAAACGCGTTTGAAGAGCTAAAATCAAAACTTACATCGGCCCCAGTATTAGCATGCCCCGATTTTTCGAAAACATTTTACCTGCAAACAGATGCGTCGAACTGTGGACTTGGAGTTGCACTAACACAGAAATACGACGGCCAGGATAAAGTAATTGCATATGCTAGTCGAACCCTCACACCAGCCGAGACAAAATATTCCACAACGGAAAAAGAATGTCTATCCATCGTGTACGGGATAAAGCAAATGAGGCCGTATATAGAAGGATACAATTTTAAGGTCATATCAGACCATCAGTCCCTCAAATGGCTGAAGAACCTTAAAAACCCGTCAGGTCGGTTAGCCAGGTGGAGTTTAGAACTGCAACAGTACGATTTCGAGGTAATATATAGAAAGGGAGTCCTTAACAAGGTAGCAGATGCTTTGTCACGACAACCACAAGAAAACCAGAGCGAAGAACCAGAGTCGGAATTATTAGCATCAGAACTGGAATCATGCAGTTGGTACGATAATTTATATAGGAATGTACTCCAGAACCCAGACGATTTCCCGGATTTACAAATATCAAACGGGAAATTATATAAACACGTTTGGAGCAGCCGTAATTTAGCCGACCCAGAGTTTAATAACCCATGGAAATTATGCGTACCAAGATATAAAAGGAAAGATATTTTGGAGGAAAATCATGACTCGACCACAGCAGGCCACTTAGGAATTGCAAAAACAATTTGCCGAATAGCGCAAAAGTACTATTGGCCTAAGATGTTTAAACAAATTGCAGACTACGTTAGAGCCTGTACGAAGTGCCTCCAATATAAACCGTCTCAAATGCAACCAGCCGGGAAAATGCAACCGTCCACTGTAGAAAAGCCTTGGCATACTGTCTCAGTTGATTTAATGGGACCATTCCCAAGATCTGCAAAAGGAAACATTTTCTTAATAGTCGTGCAAGACCGGTTTACCAAATGGGTCGTCGCCCAGCCAATAAGAGCAGCATCTACGAACTCAATCATCGACACTCTACGATCTAAAGTAGTCATGCAATTCGGTATCCCGAAGAAAATCATCTCGGACAACGGCGCGCAATTTACAAGCGGAAATTTTAAGGCGTTCCTAAAGTCTTATAACATAAATCACATTCTAACACCGCCGTACTCACCTCAATGCAATCCAGTAGAACGAATGAACAAAGTACTGAAAACGATGATAGCTACTTACGTGGAGGATAACCATAAAGACTGGGACAAATTCATACCAGAATTCTGCTACGCCATAAATTCGTCAAGACACGATTCAACAGGATTTTCACCAGCGCTTCTTAATTTCGGAAGGGAATTAGACATAACAGAGGCAACAAATGGACAAGATATACAGGGGTATGCAGAAAACTTAAACAAGTTAGAAGCGTTAAGAGAACTAGCGAAAGTGCACATGGAACACGCTTTCGAGGACCAAAAGAAACATTACGATCTAAGACGAAGAGACTGGCAGCCACATCCAGGAGATCGAGTCATGAAAAAGGAACACCATCTATCATCAGCTAGTGCAGCTTTCACCAGCAAACTAGCGCCGAAGTACTCAGGACCATACATAGTAACGTCAGTAATATCACCAGTAATAGTAAAACTGAAATTGGCCGATAATAGTAGCCGCAAGCAGATGACGGCGCATGTAAAAGACTTAAAACCGTGGGGAGGAAGATTGTAATAAAGATACCGAGAGGGATAGATGGCATCACGAGGCTGTAGACACCATCTACACAAAAAAAAAGGTATGTTACTTTTTTTTTTTTTCAAAGAGAAGGGGGTGTAACGATGCTATGATCGTTTAACAGTTCGAACCGTGGGAGTGTCAATATTTGCGCATCCACTTCTACAACCTGACGGTGTAGTGGGATTCAAACGGCTATTTAAGGCGTGTGAATAGCGGAATTAGACAGTCTTGTAGCTAGCGCTCTAGGCTCCCTGACTCGCCGGTGTAGTGAACCAGCGAGACATTCTGGACAGAGATAGTTCCGTATTGAGGATCATACTCTGTCCCTAACCAAGCGGAACCCATCGGTATTGCGTATTGAGCATTACCGTGGATCTGCACAGAACCAACCGGGACAGAGATTTCCGTATTGAGGATCATACTCTGTCCTTAGCCAAGCGGAACCCGTCGGCATTGTGTATTGAACATTGCCGTGGGTCTGCACAGCTAAATATTTTGTTTGCGAGCATATACGGAGCTTTCTCTGAATTGAAGCGAAAGCGAGTATATTAGTAGTACTAATTAGTTTCTTTTCTTTTATAGACGTTTGCCGGGGAATATTCATTCATCGCGGGACCCAGACGGAAACGTAGAATTCATTTTATTTTTGTTTTATAAGTATACAACGTAGAATTCCTTTTTTTAGTTTTTATTTATTGTATATATATACTTAATAGATTTATTTTTATTTCAAACCTGTGTTTTACTGAGTCTGTCGCCCCGAAAGAGCTACCCATCACAGTGTGTATGTCCGTTCGGCTCGCAGAGATAAGAACATGGCTGTGGCAAGAAGGCCCTGCCTGTCGTAAGAGGCGACTAATGGGTAGAAGTCGAGAGGTGAAGAGTGTATGTGTGTGTGTGTGCGTGTGTGCGTGTGTGTGCGTGTGTGAGTGTGTGTGTATGTGTGTATCCGTTTGGCTTGCAGAGATACGAACACGGCCGAGGCAAGAAGGCCCTGCCTGTCGTAAGAGGCAACTAATAGGTAGGAGTCGAGAGGTGAAGAATGTATGTGTGTGTGCGTGTGTGCGTGTTTGTGTGTGTGTGAGTGTATGTGTGTGTGAGTGTGTGCGTGCGTGTGTGTGAGTGTGTTTGTGAGTGTGTGTGTGTGTGTATGTGTGTGTGTGTGTCCCTTCGGCTCGCAGAGATAAGAAAACAGCCGTGGCAAGAAGGCCATGCAAATCGTACGGGGCGACTAATGGGTAGGAGTCGAGAGGTGAAGAGTGGGCGACTAATAAGTAGGAGTCGAGAGGTGAAGAGTGTATGTGTGTGTGCGTGTGTGCGTGTGTGTGCGTGTGTGAGTATGTGTGTGTGTTAGTTCTGCTTGCAGAGAAAAGAACACGACCGAGGCAAGAAAGCCCTGCCTAACGTAAGAGGCGACTAATAGGTAGGAGTCGAGAGGTGAAGAGTGTTTGTGTGTGTGTGTGCGTGTGTGCGTGTGTGTGTGCGTGTGTGAGTATGTGTGTGTCCGTTCGGCTTGCAGAGATAAGAACTCGGCCGAGGCAAGAAGGTCCTGCCTGTCGTAAGAGGCGACTAATAGGTAGGAGTCGAGAGGTGAAGAATGTCTGTGTGTGTGTGTGTGCGTGTGTGCGTGTGTGTGTGCGTGTGTGGGTATGTGTGTGTGTCCGTTTGGCTTGCAGAGATAAGAACACGGCCGAGGCAAGAAGGCCCTGCCTATTGTAAGAGGCGACTAATAGGTAGGAGTCGAGAGGTGAAGAGTGTATGTGTGTGTGTGCGTGTGTGCGTGTGTGTGTGCGTGTGTGAGTATGTGTGTGTCCGTTCGGCTTGCAGAGATAAGAATACGGCCGAGGCAAGAAGGATCTGCCTCTTGTAAGGGGCGACTAATAAGTAGGAGTCGGGAGGTGAAGAGTGTATGTGTGTGTGTGCGTGTGTGCGTGTGTGTGTGCGTGTGTGAGTATGTGTGTGTGTTAGTTTGGCTTGCAGAAATAAGAACACGACCGAGGCAAGAAGGCCCTGCCTATTGTAAGAGGCGACTAATAGGTAGGAGTCGAGAGGTGAAGAGTGTATGTGTGTGTGTGTGCGTGTGTGCGTGTGTGTGTGCGTGTGTGAGTATGTGTGTGTGTCCGTTTGGCTTGCAGAGATAAGAACAGGGCCAAGGCAAGAAGGCCCTGCCTGTCGTAAGAGGCGACTAATAGGTAGGAGTCGAGAGGTGAAGAATGTATGTGTGTGTGCGTGTGTGCGTGTTTGTGTGTGTGTGTGAGTGTATGTGTGTATGTGCGTGTGTGCGTGCCTGTCCCTTCGGCTCGCAGAGATAAGAAAACAGCCGTGGCAAGAAGGCCATGCAAATCGTACGGGGCGACTAATGGGTAGGAGTCGAGAGGTGAAGAGTGGGCGACTAATAAGTAGGAGTCGAGAGGTGAAGAGTGTATGTGTGTGTGCGTGTGTGCGTGTGTGTGCGTGTGTGAGTATGTGTGTGTGTTAGTTCGGATTGCAGAGATAAGAACACGACCGAGGCAAGAAAGCCCTGCCTAACGTAAGAGGCGACTAATAGGTAGGAGTCGAGAGGTGAAGAGTGTTTGTGTGTGTGTGTGCGTGTGTGCGTGTGTGAGTGCGTGTGTGGGTGAGTGTGTGTGTCCGTTTGGCTCACAGAGATAAGAACTCGGCTGTGGCAAGTAGTGCCTGCCTGTCGTAAAAGGCGACTAATGGTCAGGAGTCGAAAGGTGAAGTGTGTATGTGTGTGTGTGTGCGTGTGTTTGTGCGTGTGTGAGTGTGTGTGTGTGCGTGTGTGCGTGCGTGGGTGCGTGTGTGAGTATGTGTGTGTCCGTTCGGCTTGCAGAGATAAGAATACGGCCGAGGCAAGAAGGATCTGCCTCTTGTAAGGGGCGTGTGTGTGTCCCTTCGGCTCGCAGAGATAAGAAAACAGCCGTGGCAAGAAGGCCATGCAAATCGTACGGGGCGACTAATGGGTAGGAGTCGAGAGGTGAAGAGCGGGCGACTAATAAGTAGGAGTCGAGAGGTGAAGAGTGTATGTGTGTGTGCGTGTGTGCGTGTGTGTGCGTGTGTGAGTATGTGTGTGTGTTAGTTCGGCTTGCAGAGATAAGAACACGACCGAGGCAAGAAGGCCCTGCCTATTGTAAGAGGCGACTAATAGGTAGGAGTCGAGAGGTGAAGAGTGTATGTGTGTGTGTGTGCGTGTGTGCGTGTGTGTGTGCGTGTGTGAGTATGTGTGTGTGTCCGTTTGGCTTGCAGAGATAAGAACAGGGCCAAGGCAAGAAGGCCCTGCCTGTCGTAAGAGGCGACTAATAGGTAGGAGTCGAGAGGTGAAGAATGTATGTGTGTGTGCGTGTGTGCGTGTTTGTGTGTGTGTGTGAGTGTATGTGTGTATGTGCGTGTGTGCGTGCCTGTCCCTTCGGCTCGCAGAGATAAGAAAACAGCCGTGGCAAGAAGGCCATGCAAATCGTACGGGGCGACTAATGGGTAGGAGTCGAGAGGTGAAGAGTGGGCGACTAATAAGTAGGAGTCGAGAGGTGAAGAGTGTATGTGTGTGTGCGTGTGTGCGTGTGTGTGCGTGTGTGAGTATGTGTGTGTGTTAGTTCGGATTGCAGAGATAAGAACACGACCGAGGCAAGAAAGCCCTGCCTAACGTAAGAGGCGACTAATAGGTAGGAGTCGAGAGGTGAAGAGTGTTTGTGTGTGTGTGTGCGTGTGTGCGTGTGTGAGTGCGTGTGTGGGTGAGTGTGTGTGTCCGTTTGGCTCACAGAGATAAGAACTCGGCTGTGGCAAGTAGTGCCTGCCTGTCGTAAAAGGCGACTAATGGTCAGGAGTCGAAAGGTGAAGTGTGTATGTGTGTGTGTGTGCGTGTGTTTGTGCGTGTGTGAGTGTGTGTGTGTGTGCGTGTGTGCGTGCGTGGGTGCGTGTGTGAGTATGTGTGTGTCCGTTCGGCTTGCAGAGATAAGAATACGGCCGAGGCAAGAAGGATCTGCCTCTTGTAAGGGGCGTGTGTGTGTCCCTTCGGCTCGCAGAGATAAGAAAACAGCCGTGGCAAGAAGGCCATGCAAATCGTACGGGGCGACTAATGGGTAGGAGTCGAGAGGTGAAGAGCGGGCGACTAATAAGTAGGAGTCGAGAGGTGAAGAGTGTATGTGTGTGTGCGTGTGTGCGTGTGTGTGCGTGTGTGAGTATGTGTGTGTGTTAGTTCGGCTTGCAGAGATAAGAACACGACCGAGGCATGAAAGCCCTGCCTAACGTAAGAGGCGACTAATAGGTAGGAGTCGAGAGGTGAAGAGTGTTTGTGTGTGTGTGTGCGTGTGTGAGTATGTGTGTGTCCGTTCGGCTTGCAGAGATAAGAACACGGCCGAGGCAAGAAGGTCCTGCCTGTCGTAGGAGGCGACTAATAGGTAGCAGTCGAGAGGTGAAGAATGTATGTGTGTGTGAGTGTATAAGTGTGTGCGTGTGTGCGTGCGTATGTGCGTGTGTGTGTGAGTGTGTGTGTATGTGTGTGTGTCCCTTCGCTCGCAGAGATAAAAAACAGCGGTGGCAAGAAGGCCGTGCCTGTCGTAAGGGGCGACTAATGGATAGGAGTCGAGAGGTAAAGTGTGTGTGCGTGTGCGTGTGCGTGTGCGTGTGCGTGTGTGAGTATGTGTGTGTGTCCGTTCGGGTTGCAGAGATAAGAACACGGCCGTGGCAAGAAGTCCCTGCCTGTCGTAAGAGGAGAATAATGGGTACTAGTCGAGAGGTGAAGAGTGTATGTGTGTCTGTGCGTGTGTGCGTGCGTGTGTGAGTGTGTGTGTGTATGTGTCTGTGTCAGTGTGTGTGTGTCCGGTAGGCTCGCAGAGATGAGAACACGGCCGTGGCAAGAAGGCCCTGCCTGTCGTAAGAGACGACTAATGGGTAGGAGCCGAGAGGTGAAGAGTGTAAGTGTGTGTGTATGTGTGTGTGTCTGTTTGGCTTGCAGAGATAAGAATACGGCCGAGGCAATAAGTCCATGCCTGTCGTAAGAGCCGACAAATGGGTAGGAGTCGAGAGGTGAAGAGTGTATTTGCATCCGAATGTTTCTTGTCGAAGGAGTCGGGAGGTGAAGAGTGTATGTGTGTGTGCGTGTGTGTGTGCGTGTGTGAGTATGTGTGTGTGTTAGTTCGGCTTGCAGAGATAAGAACACGACCGCGGCAAGACGGCCCTGCCTATCGTAAGAGGCGACTAAAAGGTAGGAGTCGAGAGGTGAAGAGTGTATGTGTGTGTGTGTGTTTGTGCTTGTGTGAGTGTGTGTGTATGAGTGTGTGTGTCTGTTTGGCTTGCAGGGATAAGAATACGGCCGTGGCAAGAAGGCCACGCTTGCTGTAAGGAGCGACTAATTGGTAGGAGTCGAGAGATGAAGAGTGTATGTGTGTGTGTGTGTGTGTTCGTTTGTGTGTGCGTGTGTAAGTGTGTGTGTATGTATGTGTGTGTCCGTTCGGCTCGCAGAGATAAGAATACGGCCGTGGCAAGAAGGCCCTGCCTGTCTTAAGAGGCGACTAATAGATAGGAGTCGAGAGGTGGAGAGTGTGTGCGTGTGCGTGTGCTTGTGCGTGTGCGTGTGCGTGGGTGCGTGTGTGTGCGTGTGTGAGTGCGTGTGTGTGTGAGTGTGTGTGTCCGTTTGGCTCACAGAGATAAGAACTCGGCTGTGGCAAGTAGTGCCTGACTGTCGTAAAAGGCGACAAATGGTTAGGAGTCGAAAGGTGAAGTGTGTATGTGTGTGTGTGTGTGCGTGTGTTTGTGCGTGTGTGAGTGTGTGTGTGTGCGTGTGTGCGTGCGTGGGTGCGTGTGTGAGTATATGTGTGTCCGTTCGGCTTGCAGAGATAAGAATACGGCCGAGGCAAGAAGGATCTGCCTCTTGTAAGGGGCGTGTGTGTGTCCCTTCGGCTCGCAGAGATAAGAAAACAGCCGTGGCAAGAAGGCCATGCAAATCGTACTGGGCGACTAATAGGTAGGAGTCGAGAGGTGAAGAGTGTATGTGTGTGTGCGTGTGTGCGTGTGTGTGCATGTGTGAGTATGTGTGTGTGTTAGTTCGGCTTGCAGAGATAAGAACACGACCGAGGCAAGAAAGCCCTGCCTAACGTAAGAGGCGACTAATAGGTAGGAGTCGAGAGGTGAAGAGTGTTTGTGTGTGTGTGCGTGTGTGAGTATGTGTGTGTCCGTTCGACTTGCAGAGATAAGAACACGGCCGAGGCAAGAAGGTCCTGCCTGTCGTAAGAGGCGACTAATAGGTAGGAGTCGAGAGGTGAAGAATGTATGTGTGTGTGTGAGTGTATAAGTGTGTGCGTGTGTGCGTGCGTGTGTGCGTGTGTGTGTGTGTGTGAGTGTGTGTGTATGTGTGTGTGTCCCTTCGCTCGCAGAGATAAGAAAACAGCGGTGGCAAGAAGGCCATGCCTGTCGTAAGGGGCGACTAATGGATAGGAGTCGAGAGGTAAAGAGTGTGTGCGTGTGCGAGTGCGTGTGCGTGTGCGTGTGTGAGTATGTGTGTGTGTCCGTTCGGGTTGCAGAGATAAGAACACGGCCGTGGCAAGAAGTCCCTGCCTGTCGTAAGAGGAGAATAATGGGTACTAGTCGAGAGGTGAAGAGTGTATGTGTGTCTGTGCGTTTGTGCGTGCGTGTGTGAGTGTGTGTGTCTATGTGTCTGTGTCAGTGTGTGTGTGTCCGGTCGGCTCGCAGAGATGAGAACACGGCCGTGGCAAGAAGGCCCTGCCTGTCGTAAGAGACGACTAATGGGTAGGAGTTGAGAGGTGAAGAGTGTATGTGTGTGTGTGTGTGCGTGTGTGCGTGTGTGTGCGTGTGTAAGTGTGTGTGTATGTGTGTGTGTCTGTTTGGCTTGTAGAGATAAGAATACGGCCGAGGCAATAAGTCCATGCCTGTCGTAAGAGCCGACTAATGGGTAGGAGTCGAGAGGTGAAGAGTGTATTTGCATCCGAATGTTTCTTGTCGAAGTGTGTGTTCCACTTTCGTACTTGATTTAGCAATTCTGGTTGCCCCATTTGTTTCGTTATTGTTAATTCCTGTAATTGTATTCGGATGCCCAAAATTTCCTGGGCCAGTGTGTCGGATTCTGTTCCCTTGGAAGTTTTTTCTCTTGGGATTGTTCCTGTAGCTTCCTCGCGATTTTTAAAATAGGTTCTGAGTCGTGTTCTCAATTCGTCGACGGTTTCCTTGGGATCTAAGCCGTATTTTTCGGCCTCGCTCTGCAATTCCTCTTTGTAAAGTCGGTTTATCCACGACGTACCTGTTACTGAGTCTGTGTCTTTATCTGTCGGCATGTTATTAATTTTTGCTCGGGCGCCAGTTTGTGATGGGTAGCTCTTTCGGGGCGACAGACTCAGTAAAACACAGGTTTGAAGTAAAAATAAATCTATTAATTTAGTATATCTACAATAAATAAAAATAAAAGGAATTCTACGTTGTATACTTATACAATGAATAAAACTAAAACGAATTCTACTGGATCCCGTGATGAACGAAGTCCTCGGCGAACGTCTATAAAAGAAAAGCAATTAATTAGTACTACTAATAAGAAACGAAATGGGGGAAATCGATCGCGCGCAGATTTATACTCGCTTTCGCTTCAATTCAGCGAAAGCTCCGAATATGCTCGCAAAACAAAATATTTAGCTGTGCAGACCCGTGTGTGTGCGTTTGTGCGTGTATGTGTGTGTGCGTGTGTGCGTGCGTGTGTGCGTGTGTGTGTGCGTGTGTGCGTGTGTGCGTGCCTGTTTGCATGTGTGTGTGTGTTTGTGAGTGTGTGTGTGTGTATATGTGTGTGTGTCTTCGGCTCGCAGAGATAAGAAAACAGCGGTTGCAAGAAGGCAATGCCTGTCGTAAGAGGCGACTAATGGGTTGGAGTCAAGAGGTGAAGTGTGTGTGTGTATGTGTGTGTGTGTCCCTTCGGCTCGCAGAGATAAAAATACAGCCGTGGTAAGAAGGCCATGCCTGTCGTAAAAGGCGACTAATGGGTAGGAGTCGAGAGGTGAAGAGTATATGTGTGTGTGTGCGTGTGTGCGTGTGTGCGTGTGTGCGTGTATGTGTGTGTGTCCCTTCGGCTCGCAGAGATAACAAAATAGCGGTTGCAAGAAGGCAATGCCTGTCGTAAGAGGCGACTAATGGGTTGGAGTCAAGAGGTGAAGAGTGTACGTGTGTGCGCGTGTGTGTGTGTGTATGTGAATGTGTGTGTGTATGTGTGTGTGTATGTGTGTGTGTCCCTTCGGCTCGCAGAGATAAAAATACAGCCGTGGCAAGAAAGCCATGCCAGTCGTAAGGGGCGACTAATGGGTAGGAGTCGAGAGGTGAAGAATGTATTTGTGCGTGCGTGTGTGCGTGTGTGCGTGTGTGTGTGTGAGTGTGTGTGTGTATGTGTGTGTGTCCCTTCGGTTCGCAGAGATAACAAAACAGCGGTTGCAAGAAGGCAATGCCTGTCGTAAGAGGCGACTAATGGGTTGGAGTCAAGAGGTGAAGAGTGTACGTGTGTGCGCGTGTGTGTGTGTGTGTGTGTGAATGTGTGTGTGTATGTGTGTGTGTATGTATGTGTGTGTCCCTTTGGCTCGCAGAGATAAAAATACAGCCGTGGTAAGAAGGCCATGCCTGTCGTAAAAGGCGACTAATGGGTAGGAGTCGAGAGGTGAAGAGTGTATGTGTGTGTCTGCGTGTGTGCGTGTGTGCGTGTGTGTGTAAGTATGTGTGTGTATGTGTGTGTGTCCGTTCGGCTTGCATAGATAAAAATACGGCCGTGGCAAGAAGGCCATGCTTGCTGTAAGGAGCGACTAATTGGTAGGAGTCGAGAGATGAAGGTGTATGTGTGTGTGTGTGTGTGTGTGTTCCTTTGTGTGTGCGTGTGTAAGTGTGTGTGTATGTATGTGTGTGTCCGTTCGGCTTGCAGAAATTAGAATACGACCGAAGCAAGAAGGCCATGCCTGTCGTAAGAGGCGACTAATGGGTAGAAGTCGAGAGGTGGAGAGTGTATTTGTGTGTGTGTGTGTGCGTGCGTGTGTGTGTCAGTGTGTGTGTCCTTTCGGCTCACAGAGATAAGAACTCGGCCGTAGCAAGAAGTTCCTGCCTGTCGTAAGAGGCGACTAATGGGTAGGAGTCGAGAGGTGAAGAGTGTATGTGTGTGTGCGTGTGTGCGTGTGTGTGTGCGTGTGTGAGTATGTGTGTGTGTGTTAGTTCGGCTTGCAGAGATAAGAACTTGACCGAGGCAAGAAGGCCCTGCCTATCGTAAAAGGCGTCTAATAGGTAGGAGTCGAGAGGTGAAGAATGTATGTGTGTGTGCGTGTGTGCGTGTGTGTGTGTGTGAGTGTATGTGTGTGTGCGTGTGTGCGTGCGTGTGTGCGTGTGTGTGCGTGTGTGCGTGTTTGCCTGTGTGTGTGTTTGTGAGTGTGTGTGTGTGTGTGTATGTGTGTGTTTGTGTCTTCGGCTCGCAGAGATAAGAACACAGCCGCGGCAAGAAAGCCATGCCAGTCGTAAGGGGCGACTAATGGGTAGGAGTCGAGAGGAGAAGAGTGTATGTGTGCGTGCGTGTGTGCATGTGTGTGTGTTTGAGCGTGTGTGTATGTGTGTCCCTTCAGTTCGCAGAGATAAAAATACAGCCGTGGTAAGAAGGCCATGCCTGTCGTAAGAGGCGACTAATGGGTAGGAGTCGAGAGGTGAAGAGTGTATGTATGTGTGCGTGTGTGCGTGTGTGTGTAAGTATGTGTGTGCATGTGTGTGTGTGTGTATCCCTTCTGCTCGCAGAGATAAGAATACGTCCGTGTCAAGAAGGCCATGCTTGCTGTAAGGAGCGACTAATGGGTAGGAGTCGAGAGATGAAGAGTGTACGTGTGTGTGTGTGTGTGTGCGTGTGTTCGTTTGTGTGTACGAGTGTATGTCTTTGTGCGTGTGTAAGTGTGTGTGTGTGTATGTATGTGTGTGTTCTTTCGGATTGCAGAAATTAGAATACAACCGAAGCAAGAAGGCCATGCCTGTCGTAAGAGGCGACTAATGGGTAGAAGTCGAGAGGTGGAGAGTGTATTTGTGTGTGTGTGTGTGTGTGTGTGCGTGCGTGTGTGTGTCAGTGTGTGTTTGTGTGTGTATGTGTGCGTGTGTGCGTGCGCGTGTGTGTTAGAGTGTGTGTGTGTCCGTTCGGCTTGCAGAGATAAGAATACGTCCGTGGCAAGAAGCCCCTGAATGTCGTAAGAGGGGACTAATCGGTTGGAGTCGAGAGGTTAAGAGTGTATGTGTGTGTGTGTGTGTGTGTCCGTTCGGCCCGCAGAGAAAAGAATACGTCCGTGGCAAGAAGCCCCTGAATGTCGTAAGAGGCGACTAATGGATAGGAGTCGAGAGGTGAAGAGTGTATGTGTGTGTGTGCGTGTGTGCGTGTGTGTGTGTGCGTGTGTGAGTATGTGTGTGTGTCCGTTCGGCTTGCAGAGATAAGAATACGTCCGTGGCAAGAAGCCCCTGAATGTCGTAAGAGGCGACTAATGGGTAGGAGTCGAGAGGTTAAGAGTGTATGTGTGTGTGTGAGTGTGTGTGTGTGTCCGTTCGGCCCGCAGAGATAAGAAACGTCCGTGGCAAGAAGTCCCTGAATGTCGTAACAGGCGACCAATGGGTAGGAGTCGAGAGGTTAAGAGTGTATTTGTGTGTGTGTGAGTGTGTGTGTGTGTGTCCGTTCGGCCTGCAGAGATAAGAGGCAAGTGGCAAGAAGGCCCTGCCCGTCTTAAGAGGCGACTAATGAGTAGGAGTCGAGAGGTGAAGGGTGTATGTGTGTGTGTGCGTGTGTCCGTGTGTGTGCGTGTGTGAGTGTGTGTGTATGTGTGTGTGTCCGTTTGGCTTGCAGTGATAAGAATACGGCCGAGGCAAGAAGGATCTGCCTCATGTAAGGGGCGACTAATAAGTAGGAGTCGGGAGGTGAAGATTGTATGTGTGTGTGCGTGTGTGCGTGTGTGCGTATGTGTGTGCGAGTGTGAGTATGTGTGTGTGTCCGTTCGGCTTGCAGAGATACGAATACGGCCGAAGCAAGAAGGCCCTGCCTGTCGTAAGAGGTGACT
>NW_027311886.1:2430000-2467500 GCF_040954645.1 Diabrotica undecimpunctata
TGTGCGTGTGTGTGTGCGTGTGTGCGTGCGTGTTTGCCTGTGTGTGTGTGTGTTTGTGAGTGTGTGTGTGTGTGTATGTGTGTGTGTGTCTTCGGCTCGCAGAGATAAGAACACGGCCGAAGCAAGAAGGCCCTGCCTGTCGTAAGAGGCGACGAATAGGTAGGAGTCGAGAGGTGAAGAATGTATGTGTGTGTGCGTGTATGTGTGTGTGCGTGTGTGCATGTGTGCGTGTGTGTGTGTGCGTGTGTGCGTTCGTGTTTGCGTGTGTGTGTGTTTTTGTGAGTGTGTGGGTGTGTGTATGTGTGTGTGCGTCTTCGGCTCGCAGAGATAAGAAAACAGCCGTGGCAAGAAAGCCATGCTAGTCGTAAGGGGCGACAAATGGGTAGGAGTCGAAAGGTGAAGAGTGTATGTGTGTGTGTGCGTGTGTGCGTGTGTGTGCGTGTGTGAGTGTGTGTATGTGTGTGTGTCCGTCAGGCTTGCAGAGATAATAATACGGCCAAGGCAAGAAGACCCTGCCTGTTGTAAGGGGCGACTAATAGGTAGGAGTCGAGAGGTGAAGAGTGTATGTGTGTGTGTGCGTGTGTGCGTGTGTGTGTGCGTGTGTGAGTGTGTGTGTATGTGTGTGTGTCCGTCAGGCTTGCAAAGATAATAATACGGCCAAGGCAAGAAGACCCTGCCTGTTGTAAGGGGCGACTAATAGGTAGGAGTCGAGAGGTGAAGAGTGTATGTGTGTGTGTGCGTGTGTGTGTGCGTGTGTGAGTATGTGTGTGTGTCCGTTCGGCCCGCAGAGATAAGAATACGTCCGTGGCAAGAAGGCCCTGCCGGTCTTAAGAGGCGACTAATGGGTAGGAGTCGAGAGGTGAAGAGTGTATGTGTGTGTGCGTGTGTCCGTGTGCGAGCGTGTGTGAGTGTGTGTATGTGTGTGTGTCCATTTGGCTTGCAGAGATAAGAATACGGCCGAGGCAAGGAGGATCTGCCTCTTGTAAGCTTTGACTAATAAGTAGGAGTCGGGAGGTGAAGATTGTATGTGTGTGTGCGTGTGTGCGTATGTGTGTGCGAGTGTGAGTATGTGTGTGTGTCCGTTCGGCTTGCAGAGATACGAATACGGCCGAAGCAAGAAGGCCCTGCCTGTCGTAAGAGGTGACTAATGGGTAGGAGTCGAGAGGTGAAGAATGTATGTGTGTGTGCGTGTGTGCGTGTGTGCGTGTGTGTGTGTGTGAGTGTATGTGTGTGTGCGTGTGTGTTTGTGTGTGCGTGTGTGTGTGTGTGTGTCCGTTCTGCTTGCAGAGATAAGAACACGGCCGTGGCAAGAAGTCTCTGAATGTCGTAAGAGGCGACTAATGGGTAGGAGTCGAGAGGTGAAGAATGTATGTGTGTGTGCGTGTGTGCGTGTGTGTGTGTGTGTGTGTGAGTGTATGTGTGTGTGCGTGTGTGTTTGTGTGTGCGTGTGTGTGTGTCCGTTCGGCTTGCAGAGATAAGAACACGGCCGTGGCAAGAAGTCTCTGAATGTCGTAAGAGGCGACTAATGGGTAGAAGTCGAGAGGTAAAGAGTGTATGTGTGTGTGTGTGTGTGTGAGTGTGTGTGCGTGTGTCCGTTCGGCTTGCAGAGATAAGAATACGTCCGTGGAAAGAAGGTCCTGCCTGTCTTAAGAGGCGGCTAATGGTTAGGAGTCGAGAGGTGGAGAGTGTGTGCGTGTGCGTGTGCGTGTGCGTGTGCGTGTGCGTATGCGTGTGTACGTGCGTGTGTGTGTGCGCTTGTGTGCGTGCGTGTGTGTGTGAGTGTGGGTGTGTGTCCGTTCGGCGGCTCGCAGAGATAAGAACACGGCCGTGGCAAGAAGTCCCTGAATGTCGTAAGAGGCGACCAATGGGTAGTAGTCGAGAGGTAAAGAGAGTATGTGTGTTTGTGTGTATGTGTGAGTGTGTGTGTGTGTCCGGTCGGCTCGCAGAGATAAGAACACGGCCGTGGCAAGAAGTCCCTGAATGTCGTAAGAGGCGACCAATGGGTAGTAGTCGAGAGGTAAAGAATGTATGTGTGTGTGCGTCTTTGCGTGCGTGTGTGCGTGTGCGTGTCCGTGTGTGCGTACGTGTGTGCGTGTTTGTGTGTGTTTGTGAGTGTGTGAGTATGTGTGTGTGTTAGTTCGGCTTGCAGAAATAAGAACACGACCGAGGCAAGAAGGCCCTGCCTATCGTAAGAGGCGACTAATAGGTAGGAGTCGAGAGGTGAAGAGTGCATGTGTGTGTGCGTGTGTGGGTGTGTGTGTGCGTGTGTGAGTATGTGTGTGTGTTAGTTCGGCTTGCAGAGATAAGAACTTGACCGAGGCAAGAAGGCCCTGCCTATCGTAAAAGGCGTCTAATAGGTAGGAGTCGAGAGGTGAAGAATGTATGTGTGTGTGCGTGTGTGCGTGTTTGTGTGTTTGTGAGTGTATGTGTGTGTGCGTGTGTGCGTGCGTGTGTGTGTCAGTGTGTGTGTGTCCTTTCGGCTCACAGAGATAAGAACTCGGCCGTGGCAAGAAGTTCCTGCCTGTCGTAAGAGGCGACTAATGGGTAGGAGTCGAGAGGTGAAGAGTGTATGTGTGTGTGCGTGTGTGCGTGTGTGTGTGCGTGTGTGAGTATGTGTGTGTGTGTGTTAGTTCGGCCTGCAGAGATAAGAACTTGACCGAGGCAAGAAGGCCCTGCCTATCGTAAGAGGCGTCTAATAGGTAGGAGTCGAGAGGTGAAGAATGTATGTGTGTGTGCGTGTGTGCGTGTGTGTGTGTGTGTGTGTGTGTGAGTGTATGTGTGTGTGCGTGTGTGCGTGCGTGTGTGCGTGTGTGTGTGCGTGTGTGCGTGCGTGTTTGCCTGTGTGTGTGTGTTTGTGAGTGTGTGTGTGTGTGTGTATGTGTGTGTGTGTGTCTTCGGCTCGCAGAGATAAGAACACAGCCGCGGCAAGAAAGCCATGCCAGTCGTAAGGGGCGACTAATGGGTAGGAGTCGAGAGGAGAAGAGTGTATGTGTGCGTGCGTGTGTGAGTATGTGTGTGTGTCCGTTCGGCTTGCAGAGATAAGAACACGGCCGAAGCAAGAAGGCCCTGCCTGTCGTAAGAGGCGACGAATAGGTAGGAGTCAAGAGGTGAAGAATGGATGTGTGTGTGCGTGTGTGCGTGTATGTGTGTGTGCGTGTGTGCGTGTGTGCGTGTGTGTGTGCGTGTGTGCGTTCGTGTTTGCGTGTGTGTGTGTTTTTGTGAGTGTGTGTGTGTGTGTATGTGTGTGTGCGTCTTCGGCTCGCAGAGATAAGAAAACAGCCGTGGCAAGAAAGCCATGC
Organism: Diabrotica undecimpunctata; assembly: GCF_040954645.1. Classification (NCBI taxonomy): domain Eukaryota; kingdom Metazoa; phylum Arthropoda; class Insecta; order Coleoptera; family Chrysomelidae; genus Diabrotica; species Diabrotica undecimpunctata. The sequence continues at coordinate 2,433,300 of NW_027311886.1, forward strand.
TAGTCGTAAGGGGCGACTAATGGGTAGGAGTCGAGAGGTGAAGAATGTATTTGTGCGTGCGTGTGTGCGTGTGTGTGTGTGTGAGTGTGTGTGTGTATGTGTGTGTGTCCCTTCGGCTCGCAGAGATAACAAAACTGCGGTGGCAAGAAGGCAATGCCTGTCGTAAAAGGCGACTAATGGGTTGGAGTCGAGAGGTGAAGAGTGTACGTGTGTGCGCGTGTGTGTGTGTGTGTGAATGTGTGTGTGTATGTGTGTGTATGTGTGTGTGTGTCCCTTCGGCTCGCAGAGATAAAAATACAGCCGTGGTAAGAAGGCCATGCCTGTCGTAAGAGGCGACTAATGGGTAGGAGTCGAGAGGTGGAGAGTGTGTGCGTGTGCGTGAGCGTGTGCGTGTGTGCGAGTGTGCCTGTGTGCGTGTGTTTGTGTGCGCGTGTGTGTCTGTGTCCTTTCGGCTTTCAGAGATAAGAACACGGCTGTGGCAAGAAGTTCCTGCCTGTCGTAAGAGGCGACTAATGGGTAGGAGTCGAGAGGTGAAGAGTGTATCTGTGTGTGTGTGTGTGAGTGCGTGTGTGCGTGTGTGCGTGTGTGCGTGTGTTTGTGCATGTGTGTGTTTGTGTGTGTATGTGTGCGTGTGTGCGTGCGTGTGTGTGTAAGTGTGTGTGTCCGTTCGGGTTGCAAAGATAAGAATACGGCCGAGTCAAGAAGGCCCTGCCTGTCTTAAGAGGCGACTAATAGGTAGGAGTCGAAAGGTGAAGAATGTATGTGTGTGTGCGTGTGTGCGTGTTTGTGTGTGTGTGAGTGTATGTGTGTGTGCGTGTGGGCCTGCGTGTATGTGTGTGTGTTTGTGAGTGTGTGTGTGTTTGTGAGTGTGTGTGTGTGTATGTGTGTGTCCCTTCTGCTCGCAGAGATAAGAAAACAGCCGTGGCAAGAAGGCCATGCAAATCGTACGGGGCTACTAATGGGTAGGAGTCGAGAGGTGAAGAGTGTGTGTGTGTGTATGCGTGTGTGCGTGTGTGTGTGCGTGTGTGAGTATGTGTGTGTGTGTCCGTTCGGCTTGCAGAGATAAGAACACGGCCGAGGCAAGAAGGCCCTGCCTGTCGTAAGAGGCGACTAATAGGTAGGAGTCGAGTGGTGAAGAATGTATGTGTGTGTGCGTGTGTGCGTGTGTGTGTGTGTGAGTGTATGTGTGTGTGCGTCTGTGCGTGCGTGTGTGCGTGTGCGTGTCCGTGTGTGCGTACTTGTGTGCGTGTTTGTGTGTGTTTGTGAGTGTGTGAGTATGTGTGTGTGTTAGTTCGGCTTGCAGAAATAAGAACTCGACCGAGGCAAGAAGGCCCTGCCTATCGTAAGAGGCGACTAATAGGTAGGAGTCGAGAGGTGAAGAGTGCATGTGTGTGTGCGTGTGTGCGTGTGTGTGTGCGTGTGTGAGTATGTGTGTGTGTTAGTTCGGCTTGCAGAGATAAGAACTTGACCGAGGCAAGAAGGCCCTGCCTATCGTAAGAGGCGTCTAATAGGTAGGAGTCGAGAGGTGAAGAATGTATGTGTGTGTGCGTGTGTGCGTGTTTGTGTGTTTGTAAGTGTATGTGTGTGTGCGTGTGTGCGTGCGTGTGTGTGTCAGTGTGTGTGTCCTTTCGGCTCACAGAGATAAGAACTCGGCCGTGGCAAGAAGTTCCTGCCTGTCGTAAGAGGCGACTAATGGGTAGGAGTCGAGAGGTGAAGAGTGTATGTGTGTGTGCGTGTGTGCGTGTGTGTGTGCGTGTGTAAGTATGTGTGTGTGTGTTAGTTCAGCTTGCAGAGATAAGAACTTGACCGAGGCAAGAAGGCCCTGCCTATCGTAAGAGGCGTCTAATAGGTAGGAGTCGAGAGGTGAAGAATGTATGTGTGTGTGCGTGTGTGCGTGTGTGTGTGTGTGTGAGAGAGAGTGTATGTGTGTGTGCGTGTGTGCGTGCGTGTGTGCGTGTGTGTGTGCGTGTGTGCGTGCGTGTTTGCCTGTGTGTGTGTGTGTTTGTGAGTGTGTGTGTGTGTGTATGTGTGTGTGTGTCTTCGGCTCGCAGAGATAAGAACACGGCCGAAGCAAGAAGGCCCTGCCTGTCGTAAGAGGCGACGAATAGGTAGGAGTCGAGAGGTGAAGAATGTATGTGTGTGTGCGTGTATGTGTGTGTGCGTGTGTGCATGTGTGCGTGTGTGTGTGTGCGTGTGTGCGTTCGTGTTTGCGTGTGTGTGTGTGTTTTGTGAGTGTGTGGGTGTGTGTATGTGTGTGTGCGTCTTCGGCTCGCAGAGATAAGAAAACAGCCGTGGCAAGAAAGCCATGCTAGTCGTAAGGGGCGACAAATGGGTAGGAGTCGAAAGGTGAAGAGTGTATGTGTGTGTGTGCGTGTGTGCGTGTGTGTGCGTGTGTGAGTGTGTGTATGTGTGTGTGTCCGTCAGGCTTGCAGAGATAATAATACGGCCAAGGCAAGAAGACCCTGCCTGTTGTAAGGGGCGACTAATAGGTAGGAGTCGAGAGGTGAAGAGTGTATGTGTGTGTGTGCGTGTGTGCGTGTGTATGTGCGTGTGTGAGTGTGTGTGTATGTGTGTGTGTCCGTCAGGCTTGCAGAGATAATAATACGGCCAAGGCAAGAAGACCCTGCCTGTTGTAAGGGGCGACTAATAGGTAGGAGTCGAGAGGTGAAGAGTGTATGTGTGTGTGTGCGTGTGTGTGTGCGTGTGTGAGTATGTGTGTGTGTCCGTTCGGCCCGCAGAGATAAGAATACGTCCGTGGCAAGAAGGCCCTGCCGGTCTTAAGAGGCGACTAATGGGTAGGAGTCGAGAGGTGAAGAGTGTATGTGTGCGTGCGTGTGTCCGTGTGTGAGCGTGTGTGAGTGTGTGTATGTGTGTGTGTCCATTTGGCTTGCAGAGATAAGAATACGGCCGAGGCAAGGAGGATCTGCCTCTTGTAAGCTTCGCCTAATAAGTAGGAGTCGGGAGGTGAAGAGTGTATGTGTGTGTGCGTGTGTGCATGTGTGTGTGCGTGTGTAAGTATGTGTGTGTGTTAGTTCGGCTTGCAAAGATTAGAACTTGTCCAAGGCAAGAAGACCCTGCCTATCGTAAGAGGCGACTAATAGGTAGGAGTCGAGAGGTGAAGATTGTATGTGTGTGTGTGCGTGTATGCGTGTGTGTGTGCGTGTGTGAGTATGTGTGTGTGTCCGCTCGGCTTGCAGAGATAAGAACACGGCCGAAGCAAGAAGGCCCTGCCTGTCGTAAGAGGCGACTAATAGGTAGGAGTCGAGAGGTGAAGAATGTATGTGTGTGTGCGTGTGTGCGTGTATGTGTGTGTGCGTGTGTGCATGCGTGTGTGCGTGTGTGTGTGCGTGTGTGCGTGCCTGTTTGCGTGTGTGTGTGTGTGTTTGTGAGTGTGTGTGTGTGTGTGTATGTGTGTGTGTGTGTCTTCGGCTCGTAGAGATAAAAAAACAGCTGTGGCAAGAAAGCCATGCCAGTCGTAAGGGGCGACTAATGGGTAGGAGTCGAGAGGTGAAGAATGTATTTGTGCGTGCGTGTGTGCGTGTGTGTGTGTGAGTGTGTGTGTGTATGTGTGTGTGTCCCTTCGGCTCGCAGAGATAACAAAACAGCGGTTGCAAGAAGGCAATGCCTGTCGTAAGAGGCGACTAATGGGTTGGAGTCGAGAGGTGAAGAGTGTACGTGTGTGCGCGTGTGTGTGTGTGTGTGAATGTGTGTGTGTATGTGTGTGTGTATGTGTGTGTGTATGTGTGTGTGTGTCCCTTCGGCTCGCAGAGATAAAAATACAGCCGTGGTAAGAAGGCCATGCCTGTCGTAAAAGGCGACTAATGGGTAGGAGTCGAGAGGTGAAGAGTGTATGTGTGTGTGTGCGTGTGTGCGTGTGTGCGTGTGTGTGTAAGTATGTGTGTGTATGTGTATGTGTCCGTTCGGCTTGCATAGATAAGAATACAGCCGTGGCAAGAAGGCCATGCTTGCTGTAAGGAACGACTAATTGGTAGGAGTCGAGAGATGAAGAGTGTATGTGTGTGCGTGTGTGTGTTTCTTTGTGTGTGAGTGTGTAAGTGTTTGTGTATGTATGTGTGTGTCCGTTCGGCTTGCAGAAATTAGAATACGACCGAAGCAAGAAGGCCATGCCTGTCGTAAGAGGCGACTAATGGGTAGAAGTCGAGAGGTGGAGAGTGTATTTGTGTGTGTGTGTGTGTGTGTGTGTGTGTGTGTGTGTGTGTGTGTGTCAGTGTGTGTGTCCTTTCGGCTCACAGAGATAAGAACTCGGCCGTGGCAAGAAGTTCCTGCCTGTCGTAAGAGGCGACTAATGGGTAGGAGTCGAGAGGTGAAGGGTGTATGTGTTTGTGCGTGTGTGCGTGTGTGTGTGCGTGTGTGAGTATGTGTGTGTGTTAGTTCGGCTTGCAGAGATAAGAACTTGACCGAGGCAAGAAGGCCCTGCCTATCGTAAGAGGCGTCTAATAGGTAGGAGTCGAGAGGTGAAGAATGTATGTGTGTGTGCGTGTGTGCGTGTGTGTGTGTGTGAGTGTATGTGTGTGTGCGTGTGTGCGTGCGTGTGTGCGTGTGTGTGTGCGTGTGTGCGTGCGTGTTTGCCTGTGTGTGTGTGTTTGAGTGGCAAGAAGGATCTGCCTCTTGTAAGGGGCGACTAATAAGTATGAGTCGGGAGGTGAAGAGAGTATGTGTGTGTGTGCGTGTGTGCGTGTGTGTGTGCGTGTGTGAGTATGTGTGTGTGTTAGTTCGGCTTGCAGAAATAAGAACACGACCGAGGCAAGAAGGCCCTGCCTATCGTAAGAGGCGACTAATAGGTAGGAGTCGAGAGGTGAAGAATGCATGTGTGTGAGTGTGCGTGTGTGCGTGTGTGTGTGCGTGTGTGAGTATGTGTGTGTGTCCGTTCGGCTTGCAGAGATAGGAACACGGCCGAGGCAAGAAGGCCCTGCCTGTCGTAAGAGGCGACTAATAGGTAGGAGTCGAGAGGTGAAGAATGTATGTGTGTGCGTGTGTGCGTGTTTGTGTGTGTGTGAGTGTATGTGTGTGTGCGTGTGGGCCTGCGTGGCTGTGAGTGTGTTTGTGAGTGTGTGTGTGTATGTGTGTGTCCCTTCTGCTCGCAGAGATAAGAAAACAGCCGTGGCAAGAAGGCCATGCAAATCGTACGGGGCGACTAATGGGTAGGAGTCGAGAGGTGAAGAGTGTATGTGTGTGTGTGTGCGTGTGTGCGTGTGTGTGTGCGTGTGTGAGTATGTGTGTGTGTGTCCGTTCGGCTTGCAGAGATAAGAACACGGCCAAGGCAAGAAGGCCCTCCCTGTCGTAAGAGGCGACTAATAGGTAGGAGTCGACTGGTGAAGAATGTATGTGTGTGTGCGTGTGTGCGTGTGTGTGTGTGAGTGCATGTGTGTGTGCGTCTGTGCGTGCGTGTGTGCGTGTGCGTGTCCGTGTGTGCGTACGTGTGGTCGTGTTTGTGTGTGTTTGTGAGTGTGTGAATATGTGTGTGTGTTAGTTCGGCTTGCAGAAATAAGAACACGACCGAGGCAAGAAGGCCCTGCCTATCGTAAGAGGCGACTAATAGGTAGGAGTCGAGAGGTAAAGAGTGCATCTGTGTGTGCGTGTGTGCGTGTGTGTGTGCGTGTGTGAGTATGTGTGTGTGTTAGTTCGGCTTGCAGAGATAAGAACTTGACCGAGGCAAGAAGGCCCTGCCTATCGTAAGAGGTGTCTAATAGGTAGGAGTCGAGAGGTGAAGAATGTATATGTGTGTGCGTGTGTGCGTGTGTGTGTGTGTGTGTGTGTGAGTATGTGTGTGTGTTAGTTCGGCTTGCAGAGATAAGAACTTGACCGAGGCAAGAAGGCCCTGCCTATCGTAAGAGGCGACTAATAGGTAGGAGTCGAGAGGTGAAGAGTGCATGTGTGTGTGCGTGTGTGCGTGTGTGTGTGCGTGTGTGAGTATGTGTGTGTGTTAGTTCGGCTTGCAGAGATAAGAACTTGACCGAAGCAAGAAGGCCCTGCCTGTCGTAAGAGGCGACTAATAGGTAGAAGTCGAGAGGAAAAGAGTGTATGTGAGCGTGCGTGTGTGCATGTGTGTGTGTGTGAGTGTGTGTGTATGTGTGTCCCTTCGGTTCGCAGAGATAAAAATACAGCCGTGGTAAGAAGGCCATGCCTGTCGTAAGAGGCGACTAATGGGTAGGAGTCGAGAGGTGAAGAGTGTATGTGTGTGTGTGTGTGTGTGTGCGTGTGTGTGTAAGTATGTGTGTGTATGTGTGTGTGTGTGTATCCCTTCTGCTTGCAGAGATAAGAATACGTCCGTGGCAAGAAGGCCATGCTTGCTGTAAGGAGCGACTAATGGGTAGGAGTCGAGAGATGAAGAGTGTACGTGTGTGTGTGCGTGTGTTCGTTTGTGTGTACGTGTGTATGTGTTTGTGCGTGTGTAAGTGTGTGTGTGTGTGTGTGTATGTATGTGTGTGTCCGTTCGGCTTGCAGAAATTAGAATACGACCGAATCAAGAAGGCCATGCCTGTCGTAAGAGGCGACTAATGGGTAGGAGTCGAGAGGTGAAGAGTGTATGTGTGCGTGTGTGTGTGTGCGTGTGTGAGTATGTGTGTGTGTCCGTTCGGCTTGCAGAGATAAGAATACGTCCGTGGCAAGAAGCCCCTGAATGTCGTAAGAGGCGACTAATGGGTAGGAGTCGAGAGGTTAAGAGTGTATGTGTGTGTGTGAGTGTGTGTGTGTGTGTGTGTGTCCGTTCGGCCCGCAGAGATAAGAAACGTCCGTGGCAAGAAGTCCCTAAATGTCGTAACAGGCGACCAATGGGTAGGAGTCGAGAGGTTAAGAGTGTATGTGTGTGTGTGTGAGTTGGTGTGTGTGTGTTTGTTCGGCTTGCAGAGATAAGAATACGTCCGTGGCAAGAAGCCCCTGAATGCCGTAAGAGGGGACTAATCGGTTGGAGTCGAGAGGTTAAGAGTGTATGTGTGTGTGTGAGTGTGTGTGTGTGTGTCCGTTCGGCCCGCAGAGATAAGAATACGTCCGTGGCAAGAAGGCCCTGCCTGTCTTAAGAGGCGACTAATGGGTAGGAGTCGAGAGGTGAAGAATGTATGTGTGCGTGTGTGTGTGTGTGCGTGTGTGAGTATGTGTGTGTGTCCGTTCGGCTTGCAGAGATAAGAATACGTCCGTGGCAAGAAGCCCCTGAATGTCGTAAGAGGCGACTAATGGGTAGGAGTCGAGAGGTTAAGAGTGTATGTGTGTGTGTGAGTGTGTGTGTGTGTGTCTGTTCGGCCCGCAGAGATAAGAAACGTCCGTGGCAAGAAGTCCCTGAATGTCGTAAGAGGCGACTAATGGGTAGGAGTCGAGAGGTGAGGGTGTATGTGTGTGTGTGCGTGTGTCCGTGTGTGTGCGTGTGTGAGTGTGTGTGTATGTGTGTCCGTTCGGCTTGCAGAGATAAGAATACGTCCGTGGCAAGAAGTCTCTGCCTGTCGAAAGAGGAGAATAATGGGTAGGAGTCGAGAGGTGAAGAGTGTATGTGTGTGTGTGTGCGTGTGTGCGTGCGTGTTTAAGTGTGTGTGTATGTGAGTGTGTGAGTGTGTGTGAGTGTGTGTGTGTGCGGTCGGCTCGCAGAGACAAGAACACAGCAGTGGCAAGAAGGCCCTGCCTATCGTAAGAGGTGAGTAATAAGTAGGAGTCGAGAGGTGAAGAGTGTATCTGTGTGTGGGCGTGTGTGCGTGTGTGTGTGCGTGTGTGAGTATGTGTGTGTGTCCGTTTGGCTTGCAGTGATAAGAACACGGCCAAGGCAAGAAGGCCCTGCCTGTCGTAAGAGGCGACTAATAGGTAGGAGTCGAGAGGTGAAGAATGTATGTGTGTGTGCGTGTGTGTGTGTTTGTGTGTGTGTGAGTATATGTGTGTGTGCGTGTGTGCGTGCGTGTGTGTGTGTGTGTGTGTTTGTGAGTGTGTTTGTGTATGTGTGTGTCCCTTCGGCTCGCAGAGATAAGAAAACAGCCGTGGCAAGAAGGCGATGCAAATCGTACGGGGCGACTAATGGGTAGGAGTCGAGAGGTAAAGAGTGGGCGACTAATAAGTAGGAGTCGAGAGGTGAAAAGTGTATGTGTGTGTGTGCTTGTGTGCGTGTGTGCGTGTGTGCCTGTGTGCGTGTGTTTGTGTGTGCGTGTGTGTGTGTGTCCGTTCGGCTTGCAGAGATAAGAACACGGCCGTGGCAAGAAGGCCCTGCCTGTCTTAAGAGGCGACTAATGGATAGGAGTCAATAGGTAGGAGTCGAGAGGTGAAGAGTGTATGTGTGTGTGTACGTGTGTGCGTGTGTGTGTGCGTGTGTGAGTATGTGTGTGTGTCCGTTCGGCTTGCAGAGATAAGAAAACGTCCGTGGCAAGAAGTCACTGAATGTCGTAAGAGGCCACTAATGTGTAGGAGTCGAGAGGTTAAGAGTGTATGTGTATGTGTGTGTGCGTGTGTGGGTGTGTGTGTGTTTGTGCGTGTGTAAATATGTGTGTGTATGTATGTGTGTGTCCATTCGGTACGCAGAGATTAGAATACGGCCGAGGCAAGAAGGCCCTGCCTCTTGTAAGGGGCGACTAATAGGTACGAGTTGAGAGGTGAATAGTGTATGTGTATGTGTGTGTGCGTGTGTGGGTGTGTGTGTGTTGGTGCGTGTGTAAATGTGTGTGTGTATGTAAGTGTGTGTCCATTCGGTTCGCAGAGATTAGAATACGGCCGAGGCAAGAAGGCCATGCCTGTCGTAAGAGGCGACTAATGGGTAGGAGTCGAGAGGTGAAAAGTGTATTTGTGTGTGTGCGTGTGTGCGTGCTTGTGTGTGTGAGTGTGTGTGTGTCCGGTCGGCTCGCAGAGATAAGAACACGGCCGTGGCAAGAAGTCACTGAATGTCGTAAGAGGCCACTAATGTGTAGGAGTCGAGAGGTTAAGAGTGTATGTGTATGTGTGTGTGCGTGTGTGGGTGTGTGTGTGTTTGTGCGTGTGTAAATATGTGTGTGTATGTATGTGTGTGTCCATTCGGTACGCAGAGATTAGAATACGGCCGAGGCAAGAAGGCCCTGCCTCTTGTAAGGGGCGACTAATAGGTACGAGTTGAGAGGTGAATAGTGTATGTGTATGTGTGTGTGCGTGTGTGGGTGTGTGTGTGTTGGTGCGTGTGTAAATGTGTGTGTGTATGTAAGTGTGTGTCCATTCGGTTCGCAGAGATTAGAATACGGCCGAGGCAAGAAGTCCCTGCCTGTCGTAAGAGGCGACTAATGAATAGGAGTCGAGAGGTGAAGAGTGTATGTGTCTTTGTGTGTGTGCGTGTGTTTGTGCGTGTGTGAGTATGTGTGTGTATTTGTGTGTGTGTGTCCGTTTGGCTTGCAGAGATGAGAACACGACCGCGGCAAAAAGGCCCTGCTTATCGTAAGAGGCGACTAAAAGGTAGGAGTCGAGAGGTGAAGAGTGTATGTGTGTGTGCGTGTGTGCGCGTGTGTGTGTTTGTGCGTGTGTGAGTGTATGTGTATGAGTGTGTGTGTCCGTTCGGCTTGCAGAGATAAGAATACGGCCGTGGCAAGAAGGCCATGCTTGCTGTAAGGAGCGACTAATTGGTAGGAGTCGAGAGGTGAAGAGTGTATGTGTGTGTGCGTGTGTGCGTGTATGTGTGTTTGTGCGTGTGTGAGTGTGTGTGTATAAGTGTGTGTGTCCGTTCGGCTTGCAGAGATATGAATACGGCCGGGGCAAGAAGGCCCTGCCTCTCGTAAGAGGCGACTAAAAGGTAGTGGTCGAGAGGCGAAGAGTGTATGTGTGTGTGTGTGTGTGTTTGTGAGTGTGTGTGTTTGTCCGCTCGGCTCGCAGAGATAAGATTACGGCCGTGGCAAGAAGGCTTTGCCTGTCTTAAGAGGCGGCTAATGGATAGGAGTCGAGAGGTGGAGAGTGTGTGCGTGTGCGTGTGCGTGTGCGTGGGTGCGTGTGTGTGCGTGTGTGCGTGTGTGTGTGTGTGAGTGTGTGTGTGTCCGTTCGGCTTGCAGAGATAAGAACACGGCCGTGGCAAGAAGTCCCTGAATGTCGTAAGAGGCGACTAATGGGTAGGAGTCGAGAGGTGAAGCGTGTATGTGTGTGTATGTGTGTGTGCGAGTGTGTGTGTGTGTGTGTGTCCGTTTGGCTCGCAGAGATAAGAACACGTCCGTAGCAAGAAGGCCCTGCCTGTCGTAAGAGGCGACTAATGGATAGGAGTCGAGAGGTGGAGAGTGTGTGCGTGTACGTGTGCGTGCGTGTTTAAGTGTGTGTGTATGTGAGTGTGTGAGTGTGTGTGTGTGCGGTCGGCTCGCAGAGATAAGAACACAGCCGTGGCAAGGAGGCCCTGCCTGTCGTAAGAGGCAAGTAATAAGTAGGAGTCGAGAGGTGAAGAGTGTATGTGTGTGTGTGCGTGTGTGTGCGTGTGTGTGCGTGTGTGAGTATGTGTGTGTGTTAGTTCGGCTTGCAGAAATAAGAACACGACTGAGGCAAGAAGGCCATGCCTATCGTAAGAGGCGACTAATAGGTAGGAGTCGAGAGGTAAAGAGTGTATGTTTGTGTGCGTGTGTGCGTGTGTTTGTGCGTGTGTGAGTGTGTGTGTGTATGTGTGTGTGTCCGTTTGGCTTGCAGAGATAAGAATACGGCCGAGGCAAGAAGGCCCTGCCTGTCTTAAGAGGCGACTAATGGATAGGAGTCGAGAGGTGGAGAGTGTGTGCGTGTGCGTGTACGTGTACGTGTGTGCGTGTGTGCCTGTGTGCGTGTGTTTGTGTGTGCGTGTGTGTGTGTGTCCGTTCGGCTTGCAGAGAGAAGAACACGGCCGTGGCAAGAAGGCCCTGCCTGTCTTAAGAGGCGACTAATGTATAGGAGTCGAGAGGAAAAGAGTGTGTGCGTGTGCGTGTGCGTTTGCGTGTGTGCGTTTGTGCCTGTGTGCGTGTGTTTGTGTGTGCGTGTGTGTGTGTGTGTCCGGTCGGCTCGCTGAAATGAGAACACGGCCGTGGCAAGAAGGCCCTGCCTGTCGTAAGAGGCGACTAATAGGTAGGAGTCGAGAGGTGAAGAGTGTATGTGTGTGTGTACGTGTGTGCGTGTGTGTGTGCGTGTGTGATTATGTGTGTGTGTCCGTTCGGCCTGCAGAGATAAGAACACGTTTGTGGCAAGAAGTCCCTGAATGTCGTAAGAGGAGACTAATGGGTAGGAGTAGAGAGGTTAAGAGTGTATGTGTATGTGTGTGTGCGTGTGTGGGTGTGTGTGTGTTTGTGCGTGTGTTAATATGTGTGTGTATGTATGTGTATGTCCATTCGGTTCGCAGAGATTAGAATACGGCCGAGGCAAGAAGGCCATGCCTGTCGTAAGAGGCGACTAATGGGTAGAATAATGGGTAGGAGTCGAGAGGTGAAGAGTGTATGTGCGTGTGTGTGTGTGCGTGTGTGCGTGTGTGGGCGTGTGTGAGTGTGTGTGTATGTGTGTGTGTCCGTTTGGCTTGCAGAGATAAGAATACGGCCGAGGCAAGAAGGCCCTGCCTCTTGTAAGGGTCGACTAATAAGTAGGAGTCGAGAGGTGAAGAGTGTATGTGTGTGTGTACGTGTGTGAGTGTGTGTGTGCGTGTGTGTGTGCGTGTGTGAGTATGTGTGTGTGTGTGTTAGTTTGGCTTGCAGAGATGAGAACACGACCGCGGCAAGAAGGCCCTGCTTATCGTGAGAGGCGACTAAAAGGTAGGAGTCGAGAGGTGAAGAGTGTATGTGTGTGTGCGTGTGTGCGCGTGTGTGTGTTTGTGCGTGTGTGAGTGTATGTGTATGAGTGTGTGTGTCCGTTCGGCTTGCAGAGATATGAATACGGCCGGGGCAAGAAGGCCCTGCCTCTCGTAAGAGGCGACTAAAAGGTAGTGGTCGAGAGGCGAAGAGTGTATGTGTGTGTGTGTGTGTTTGTGAGTGTGTGTGTTTGTCCGCTCGGCTCGCAGAGATAAGATTACGGCCGTGGCAAGAAGGCTTTGCCTGTCTTAAGAGGCGGCTAATGGATAGGAGTCGAGAGGTGGAGAGTGTGTGCGTGTGCGTGTGCGTGTGCGTGGGTGCGTGTGTGTGCGTGTGTGCGTGTGTGTGTGTGTGAGTGTGTGTGTGTCCGTTCGGCTTGCAGAGATAAGAACACGGCCGTGGCAAGAAGTCCCTGAATGTCGTAAGAGGCGACTAATGGGTAGGAGTCGAGAGGTGAAGCGTGTATGTGTGTGTATGTGTGTGTGCGAGTGTGTGTGTGTGTGTGTGTCCGTTTGGCTCGCAGAGATAAGAACACGTCCGTAGCAAGAAGGCCCTGCCTGTCGTAAGAGGCGACTAATGGATAGGAGTCGAGAGGTGGAGAGTGTGTGCGTGTACGTGTGCGTGCGTGTTTAAGTGTGTGTGTATGTGAGTGTGTGAGTGTGTGTGTGTGCGGTCGGCTCGCAGAGATAAGAACACAGCCGTGGCAAGGAGGCCCTGCCTGTCGTAAGAGGCAAGTAATAAGTAGGAGTCGAGAGGTGAAGAGTGTATGTGTGTGTGTGCGTGTGTGTGCGTGTGTGTGCGTGTGTGAGTATGTGTGTGTGTTAGTTCGGCTTGCAGAAATAAGAACACGACTGAGGCAAGAAGGCCATGCCTATCGTAAGAGGCGACTAATAGGTAGGAGTCGAGAGGTAAAGAGTGTATGTTTGTGTGCGTGTGTGCGTGTGTTTGTGCGTGTGTGAGTGTGTGTGTGTATGTGTGTGTGTCCGTTTGGCTTGCAGAGATAAGAATACGGCCGAGGCAAGAAGGCCCTGCCTGTCTTAAGAGGCGACTAATGGATAGGAGTCGAGAGGTGGAGAGTGTGTGCGTGTGCGTGTACGTGTACGTGTGTGCGTGTGTGCCTGTGTGCGTGTGTTTGTGTGTGCGTGTGTGTGTGTGTCCGTTCGGCTTGCAGAGAGAAGAACACGGCCGTGGCAAGAAGGCCCTGCCTGTCTTAAGAGGCGACTAATGTATAGGAGTCGAGAGGAAAAGAGTGTGTGCGTGTGCGTGTGCGTTTGCGTGTGTGCGTTTGTGCCTGTGTGCGTGTGTTTGTGTGTGCGTGTGTGTGTGTGTCCGGTCGGCTCGCTGAAATGAGAACACGGCCGTGGCAAGAAGGCCCTGCCTGTCGTAAGAGGCGACTAATAGGTAGGAGTCGAGAGGTGAAGAGTGTATGTGTGTGTGTACGTGTGTGCGTGTGTGTGTGCGTGTGTGATTATGTGTGTGTGTCCGTTCGGCCTGCAGAGATAAGAACACGTTTGTGGCAAGAAGTCCCTGAATGTCGTAAGAGGAGACTAATGGGTAGGAGTAGAGAGGTTAAGAGTGTATGTGTATGTGTGTGTGCGTGTGTGGGTGTGTGTGTGTTTGTGCGTGTGTTAATATGTGTGTGTATGTATGTGTATGTCCATTCGGTTCGCAGAGATTAGAATACGGCCGAGGCAAGAAGGCCATGCCTGTCGTAAGAGGCGACTAATGGGTAGAATAATGGGTAGGAGTCGAGAGGTGAAGAGTGTATGTGCGTGTGTGTGTGTGCGTGTGTGCGTGTGTGGGCGTGTGTGAGTGTGTGTGTATGTGTGTGTGTCCGTTTGGCTTGCAGAGATAAGAATACGGCCGAGGCAAGAAGGCCCTGCCTCTTGTAAGGGTCGACTAATAAGTAGGAGTCGAGAGGTGAAGAGTGTATGTGTGTGTGTACGTGTGTGAGTGTGTGTGTGCGTGTGTGTGTGCGTGTGTGAGTATGTGTGTGTGTGTGTTAGTTTGGCTTGCAGAGATGAGAACACGACCGCGGCAAGAAGGCCCTGCTTATCGTGAGAGGCGACTAAAAGGTAGGAGTCGAGAGGTGAAGAGTGTATGTGTGTGTGCGTGTGTGCGCGTGTGTGTGTTTGTGCGTGTGTGAGTGTATGTGTATGAGTGTGTGTGTCCGTTCGGCTTGCAGAGATAAGAATACGGCCGTGGCAAGAAGGCCATGCTTGCTGTAAGGAGCGACTAATTGGTAGGAGTCGTGAGGTGAAAAGTGTATTTGTGTGTGCGTGTGTGCGTGTATGTGTGTTTGTGCGTGTGTGAGTGTGTGTGTTTGTCCGCTCGGCTCGCAGAGATAAGATTACGGCCGTGGCAAGAAGGCTTTGCCTGTCTTAAGAGGCGGCTAATGGATAGGAGTCGAGAAGTGGAGAGTGTGTGCGTGTGCGTGTGCGTGTGCGTGTGTGTGTGCGTGTGCGTGTGTGAGTGTGTCCGTCTGGCTTGCAGAGGTAAGAATACGACCGTGGCAAGAAGTCCCTGCCTGTCGTAAGAGGAGAATAATGGGTAGGAGTCGAGAGGTGAAGAGTGTATGTGCGTGTGTGTGTGTGCGTGTGTGCGTGTGTGGGCGTGTGTGAGTGTGTGTGTATGTGTGTGTGTCCGTTTGGCTTGCAGAGATAAGAATACGGCCCAGGCCAGAAGGCCCTGCCTCTTGTAAGTGTCGACTAATAAGTAGGAGTCGAGAGGTGAAGAGTGTATGTGTGTGTGCGTGTGTGAGTGTGTGTGTGCGTGTGTGTGTGCGTGTGTGGGTATGTGTGTGTGTGTTAGTTTGGCTTGCAGAGATGAGAACACGACCGCGGCAAAAAGGCCCTGCTTATCGTAAGAGGCGACTAAAAGGTAGGAGTCGAGAGGTGAAGAGTGTATGTGTGTGTGCGTGTGTGCGCGTGTGTGTGTTTGTGCGTGTGTGAGTGTATGTGTATGAGTGTGTGTGTCCGTTCGGCTTGCAGAGATAAGAATACGGCCGTGGCAAGAAGGCCATGCTTGCTGTAAGGAGCGACTAATTGGTAGGAGTCGAGAGGTGAAGAGTGTATGTGTGTGTGCGTGTGTGCGTGTGTGTGTGCGTGTGTGATTATGTGTGTGTGTCCGTTCGGCCTGCAGAGATAAGAACACGTTTGTGGCAAGAAGTCCCTGAATGTCGTAAGAGGAGACTAATGGGTAGGAGTAGAGAGGTTAAGAGTGTATGTGTATGTGTGTGTGCGTGTGTGGGTGTGTGTGTGTTTGTGCGTGTGTTAATATGTGTGTGTATGTATGTGTATGTCCATTCGGTTCGCAGAGATTAGAATACGGCCGAGGCAAGAAGGCCATGCCTGTCGTAAGAGGCGACTAATGGGTAGGAGTCGTGAGGTGAAAAGTGTATTTGTGTGTGTGCGTGTTTGTGCGTGTGTGCGTGCTTGTGTGTGTGAGTGTGTGTGTCCGGTCGGCTCGCAGAGATAAGAACACGGCCGTGGCAAGAAGTCCCTGCCTGTCGTAAGAGGCGACTAATGAATAGGAGTCGAGAGGTGAAGAGTGTATGTGTCTTTGTGTGTGTGCGTGTGTTTGTGCGTGTGTGAGTATGTGTGTGTATTTGTGTGTGTGTGTCCGTTTGGCTTGCAGAGATAAGAATACGGCCGAGGCAAGAAGGCCCTGCCTGTCTTAAGAGGCGACTAATGGATAGGAGTCGAGAGGTGGAGAGTGTGTGCGTGTGCGTGTACGTGTGCGTGTGTGTGTGCGTGTGTGAGTGTGTGTGTATGTGTGTGTGTCCCTCTGGCTTGCAGAGGTAAGAATACGGCCAAGGCAAGAAGACCCTGCCAGTTGTAAGGGGCGACTAATAGATAGGAGTCGAGAGGTGAAGAGTGTATGTGTGTGTGCGTGTGTGCGTGTGTGTGTGCGTGTGTGAGTATGTGTGTGTGTCCGTTCGGCTTTCAGAGATAAGAACACTGCCGTGGCAAGAAGTCCCTGCCTGTCGTAAGAGGAGAATAATGGGTAGGAGTCGATAGGTGAAAAGTGAATGTGTGCGTGTGTGCGTGTGTGGGCATGTGTGAGTGTGTATGTATGTGTGTGTGTCCGTTTGGCTTGCAGAGATAAGAATACGGCCGAGGCCAGAGGGCCCTGCCTCTTGTAAGGGTCGACTAATAAGTAGGAGTCGAGAGGTGAAGAGTGTATGTGTGTGTGTGTGTGCGTGTGTGCGTGTGTGCGTGTGTGTGTGCGTGTGTGTGTGCGTGTGTGAGTATGTGTGTGTGTGTGTTAGTTTGGCTTGCAGAGATGAGAACACGACCGCGGCAAGAAGGCCCTGCTTATCGTAAGAGGCGACTAAAAGGTAGGAGTCGAGAGTTGAAGAGTGTATGTGTGTGTGCGTGTGTGCGTGTGTGTGTGTGTTTGTGCGTGTGTGAGTGTATGTGTATGAGTGTGTGTGTCCGTTCGGCTTGCAGAGATAAGAATACGGCCGTGGCAAGAAGGCCATGCTTGCTGTAAGGAGCGACTAATTGGTAGGAGTCGAGAAGTGAAGAGTGTATGTGTGTGTGCGTGTGTGCGTGTATGTGTGTTTGTGCGTGTGTGAGTGTGTGTGTATGAGTGTGTGTGTCCGTTCGGCTTGCAGAGATATGAATACGGCCGGGGCAAGAAGGCCCTGCCTCTCGTAAGAGGCGACTAAAAGGTAGGGGTCGAGAGGTGAAGAGTGTATGTGTGTGTGTGTGTGTGTGTGTGTGTGAGTGTGTGTGTTTGTCCGTTCGGCTCGCAGAGATAAGATTACGGCCGTGGCAAGAAGGCCCTGCCTGTCTTAAGAGGCGGCTAATGGATAGGAGTCGAGAGGTGGAGAGTGTGTGCGTGTGCGTGTGCGTGTGCGTGGGTGCGTGTGTGTCTGTGTGTGAGCGTGCGTGTGTTTGTGTGTGTGTGTGTTGTAACGATGCTATGATCGTTTAACAGTTCGAACCGTGGGAGTGTCAATATTTGCGCATCCACTTCTACAACCTGACGGTGTAGTGGGATTCAAACGGCTATTTAAGGCGTGTGAATAGCGGAATTAGACAGTCTTGTAGCTAGCGCTCTAGGCTTCCTGACTCGCCGGTGTAGTGAACCAGCGAGACATTCTGGACAGAGATAGTTCCGTATTGAGGATCATACTCTGTCCCTAACCAAGCGGAACCCATCGGTATTGCGTATTGAGCATTACCGTGGATCTGCACAGAACCAACCGGGACAGAGATTTCCGTATTGAGGATCATACTCTGTCCTTAGCCAAGCGGAACCCGTCGGCATTGTGTATTGAACATTGCCGTGGGTCTGCACAGCTAAATATTTTGTTTGCGAGCATATACGGAGCTTTCTCTGAATTGAAGCGAAAGCGAGTATATTAGTAGTACTAATTAGTTTCTTTTCTTTTATAGACGTTTGCCGGGGAATATTCATTCATCGCGGGACCCAGACGGAAACGTAGAATTCATTTTATTTTTGTTTTATAAGTATACAACGTAGAATTCCTTTTTTTAGTTTTTATTTATTGTATATATATACTTAATAGATTTATTTTTATTTCAAACCTGTGTTTTACTGAGTCTGTCGCCCCGAAAGAGCTACCCATCACAAACTGGCGCCCGAGCAAAAATTAATAACATGCCGACAGATAAAGACACAGACTCAGTAACAGGTACGTCGTGGATAAACCGACTTTGCAAAGAGGAATTGCAGAGCGAGGCCGAAAAATACGGCTTAGATCTCAAGGGAACCGTTGACGAATTGAGAGCACGACTCAGAACCTATTTTAAAAATCGCGAGGAAGCTACAGGAACAATCCCAAAAGAAAAAACTTCCAAGGGAACAGAATCCGACACACTGGCCCAGGAAATTTCGGGCATCCGAAGACAATTACAGGAATTAACAATAACGAAACAAATGGGGCAACCAGAATTGCTAAATCAAGTACGAAAGTGGAACACACACTTCGACAAGAAACATTCGGATGCAATAGAATTCTTAGAGAGGATAGACGAATTAAGCTTGGCCTACGAGATCGATAAACAAGATCTACTAAGAGCATTACCAGAATTATTAGGAGACCACGCCTTGTTATGGTACAGAAACAATAACAAAAATTGGAAGTCATGGACAGATTTCAGCGAAGATTTTAAAAAAGCTTTCTATCCCAGGGGATATTTGCTACAACTAGAAGAGGAAATCCGAAACAGAAAACAGAGACAGAACGAACCAGTAGATAGATATATCACGGAGATTCAAACATTAATCAGACGAGAAGGATATTTTTCTAAAAACCAAGAACTCGAAAGGATATACAAAAATTTGTTACCAGAATATAAGCTTTATGCTCGCCGCCGGGATTTCGGAAACTTGGCCGAATTACAGGATTTAGCCCAAGAATACGAAGCTCTAGAAGACGAAAAGACCCGAGCAAATCAGATTTGCCGTAGAAACTGGAGACGCACGGATCAAGCAGAGTACGATGCGAAAACGGCATGCTTTAGATGCAAGATGCCAGGTCACAGCCGTAAAAACTGCAAAAACCCATGGAAAAAGTTTTGTTCGCGTTGCGGCAGAGAAGGGGTTTACAGCAGCGACTGCTGTTTCAGGCGTCAGGGAAACGAATTACAGACTGGAGAAACAAGGAGTCGTCCCAGTCTGTAAAACAAGATTCGACTCCATTCGTTTTCGCCGTTACACAGCCAGCAAGCAATGACATTCGACTGTTCGCATCACTAAAAATAGGGCAAAGAACATACAGAGCGCTCATCGACACAGGAACTACTAAAAATTACGTCGGGGATAGAATAGCTCAGATATACAAGGACTCTCTAGATAGCTACAGCGGGAGAACAAGACTAGCAAATGGAGCGTCAATGGAGCTTAACCAGAAGTTGACAATTGAATGCGAGATCGATAAGTTACAAACCCGACAAACATTCATAGTAATGCCAGGGTTGACGGAAGATGCCCTACTAGGAGTGGAATTCCTCAGGAACCATTCTATCGAACTTAAATTCGATAAACATACGACCGAACAATACATACAACATCAAGAAGAGACATGTAACACTTTAAAAGACTCCACTCAAAATACGGAGTTAGAAAGGTTCCTAAGAAAAGAACTAAGGGAGTTTGAAAATATAACAGGACCCACCAACTTAATAAGACACGAAATAAAATTGAAGAAAAAGTGCGATCCAGTCAAGCAGCCTTATAGGCCGCACAATCCCGCAATGCTACAGATCATCAACCAAGAAGTGGACAAGATGTTAAAAGAAGGAACCATCGAACCCTCCACAAGTGGTTGGAGTTCACCGATTGTACTAGTTAGGAAAAAGGATAACTCGTACAGATTTTGCATTGACTTTAGAAAAGTCAACGAACTATCAGATAAGGACGCATATCCGTTGCCCAGAATATCGGAAATTCTGGATAGACTTAAGGAAGCAAATTTTATATCGACCCTCGATTTGAAACAGGGATATTTTCAAATACCCCTAGAAGAAACAAGCCGCCCAGTGACAGCATTCAGCGTACCCGGAAAAGGCCATTTTCAGTTCAGAACCACCCCATTCGGACTGCATTCCGCAGGAGCCACTTTCCAACGCCTACTGGATAAGGTAATACCTCCCGATATGGAATTTGCGTTTGCCTACTTGGATGATATCGTAGTAATATCTAAAACGCTCCAAGAGCATTTAAATCACCTACATGAAGTTTTCCAAAGACTGAAAGAAGCCAGATTACAGCTGAACTTCGAGAAATGCACGTTTTGCCAGTCAGAACTCAGATACTTAGGACATGTGGTTGGAGCAGAAGGAATAAAAACCGACCCGGAGAAAACCAACGCTATAACCGGACTTACAGCACCGAGAAATGTGCGTCAACTCCGCCGGTTCCTAGGAATAACATCATGGTACCGCCGATTCATAGAGAACTATTCGACAATAGCAGGACCGCTAAACATGCTTCTGAAGAAGAAGATAAGATGGAAATGGACCGATAAGCAGGAAAACGCGTTTGAAGAGCTAAAATCAAAACTTACATCGGCCCCAGTATTAGCATGCCCCGATTTTTCGAAAACATTTTACCTGCAAACAGATGCGTCGAACTGTGGACTTGGAGTTGCACTAACACAGAAATACGACGGCCAGGATAAAGTAATTGCATATGCTAGTCGAACCCTCACACCAGCCGAGACAAAATATTCCACAACGGAAAAAGAATGTCTATCCATCGTGTACGGGATAAAGCAAATGAGGCCGTATATAGAAGGATACAATTTTAAGGTCATATCAGACCATCAGTCCCTCAAATGGCTGAAGAACCTTAAAAACCCGTCAGGTCGGTTAGCCAGGTGGAGTTTAGAACTGCAACAGTACGATTTCGAGGTAATATATAGAAAGGGAGTCCTTAACAAGGTAGCAGATGCTTTGTCACGACAACCACAAGAAAACCAGAGCGAAGAACCAGAGTCGGAATTATTAGCATCAGAACTGGAATCATGCAGTTGGTACGATAATTTATATAGGAATGTACTCCAGAACCCAGACGATTTCCCGGATTTACAAATATCAAACGGGAAATTATATAAACACGTTTGGAGCAGCCGTAATTTAGCCGACCCAGAGTTTAATAACCCATGGAAATTATGCGTACCAAGATATAAAAGGAAAGATATTTTGGAGGAAAATCATGACTCGACCACAGCAGGCCACTTAGGAATTGCAAAAACAATTTGCCGAATAGCGCAAAAGTACTATTGGCCTAAGATGTTTAAACAAATTGCAGACTACGTTAGAGCCTGTACGAAGTGCCTCCAATATAAACCGTCTCAAATGCAACCAGCCGGGAAAATGCAACCGTCCACTGTAGAAAAGCCTTGGCATACTGTCTCAGTTGATTTAATGGGACCATTCCCAAGATCTGCAAAAGGAAACATTTTCTTAATAGTCGTGCAAGACCGGTTTACCAAATGGGTCGTCGCCCAGCCAATAAGAGCAGCATCTACGAACTCAATCATCGACACTCTACGATCTAAAGTAGTCATGCAATTCGGTATCCCGAAGAAAATCATCTCGGACAACGGCGCGCAATTTACAAGCGGAAATTTTAAGGCGTTCCTAAAGTCTTATAACATAAATCACATTCTAACACCGCCGTACTCACCTCAATGCAATCCAGTAGAACGAATGAACAAAGTACTGAAAACGATGATAGCTACTTACGTGGAGGATAACCATAAAGACTGGGACAAATTCATACCAGAATTCTGCTACGCCATAAATTCGTCAAGACACGATTCAACAGGATTTTCACCAGCGCTTCTTAATTTCGGAAGGGAATTAGACATAACAGAGGCAACAAATGGACAAGATATACAGGGGTATGCAGAAAACTTAAACAAGTTAGAAGCGTTAAGAGAACTAGCGAAAGTGCACATGGAACACGCTTTCGAGGACCAAAAGAAACATTACGATCTAAGACGAAGAGACTGGCAGCCACATCCAGGAGATCGAGTCATGAAAAAGGAACACCATCTATCATCAGCTAGTGCAGCTTTCACCAGCAAACTAGCGCCGAAGTACTCAGGACCATACATAGTAACGTCAGTAATATCACCAGTAATAGTAAAACTGAAATTGGCCGATAATAGTAGCCGCAAGCAGATGACGGCGCATGTAAAAGACTTAAAACCGTGGGGAGGAAGATTGTAATAAAGATACCGAGAGGGATAGATGGCATCACGAGGCTGTAGACACCATCTACACAAAAAAAAGGTATGTTACTTTTTTTTTTTTTTCAAAGAGAAGGGGGTGTAACGATGCTATGATCGTTTAACAGTTCGAACCGTGGGAGTGTCAATATTTGCGCATCCACTTCTACAACCTGACGGTGTAGTGGGATTCAAACGGCTATTTAAGGCGTGTGAATAGCGGAATTAGACAGTCTTGTAGCTAGCGCTCTAGGCTCCCTGACTCGCCGGTGTAGTGAACCAGCGAGACATTCTGGACAGAGATAGTTCCGTATTGAGGATCATACTCTGTCCCTAACCAAGCGGAACCCATCGGTATTGCGTATTGAGCATTACCGTGGATCTGCACAGAACCAACCGGGACAGAGATTTCCGTATTGAGGATCATACTCTGTCCTTAGCCAAGCGGAACCCGTCGGCATTGTGTATTGAACATTGCCGTGGGTCTGCACAGCTAAATATTTTGTTTGCGAGCATATACGGAGCTTTCTCTGAATTGAAGCGAAAGCGAGTATATTAGTAGTACTAATTAGTTTCTTTTCTTTTATAGACGTTTGCCGGGGAATATTCATTCATCGCGGGACCCAGACGGAAACGTAGAATTCATTTTATTTTTGTTTTATAAGTATACAACGTAGAATTCCTTTTTTTAGTTTTTATTTATTGTATATATATACTTAATAGATTTATTTTTATTTCAAACCTGTGTTTTACTGAGTCTGTCGCCCCGAAAGAGCTACCCATCACAGTGTGTATGTCCGTTCGGCTCGCAGAGATAAGAACATGGCTGTGGCAAGAAGGCCCTGCCTGTCGTAAGAGGCGACTAATGGGTAGAAGTCGAGAGGTGAAGAGTGTATGTGTGTGTGTGTGCGTGTGTGCGTGTGTGTGCGTGTGTGAGTGTGTGTGTATGTGTGTATCCGTTTGGCTTGCAGAGATACGAACACGGCCGAGGCAAGAAGGCCCTGCCTGTCGTAAGAGGCAACTAATAGGTAGGAGTCGAGAGGTGAAGAATGTATGTGTGTGTGCGTGTGTGCGTGTTTGTGTGTGTGTGAGTGTATGTGTGTGTGAGTGTGTGCGTGCGTGTGTGTGAGTGTGTTTGTGAGTGTGTGTGTGTGTGTGTATGTGTGTGTGTGTGTCCCTTCGGCTCGCAGAGATAAGAAAACAGCCGTGGCAAGAAGGCCATGCAAATCGTACGGGGCGACTAATGGGTAGGAGTCGAGAGGTGAAGAGTGGGCGACTAATAAGTAGGAGTCGAGAGGTGAAGAGTGTATGTGTGTGTGCGTGTGTGCGTGTGTGTGCGTGTGTGAGTATGTGTGTGTGTTAGTTCTGCTTGCAGAGATAAGAACACGACCGAGGCAAGAAAGCCCTGCCTAACGTAAGAGGCGACTAATAGGTAGGAGTCGAGAGGTGAAGAGTGTTTGTGTGTGTGTGTGCGTGTGTGCGTGTGTGTGTGCGTGTGTGAGTATGTGTGTGTCCGTTCGGCTTGCAGAGATAAGAACTCGGCCGAGGCAAGAAGGTCCTGCCTGTCGTAAGAGGCGACTAATAGGTAGGAGTCGAGAGGTGAAGAATGTCTGTGTGTGTGTGTGTGCGTGTGTGCGTGTGTGTGTGCGTGTGTGGGTATGTGTGTGTGTCCGTTTGGCTTGCAGAGATAAGAACACGGCCGAGGCAAGAAGGCCCTGCCTATTGTAAGAGGCGACTAATAGGTAGGAGTCGAGAGGTGAAGAGTGTATGTGTGTGTGTGCGTGTGTGCGTGTGTGTGTGCGTGTGTGAGTATGTGTGTGTCCGTTCGGCTTGCAGAGATAAGAATACGGCCGAGGCAAGAAGGATCTGCCTCTTGTAAGGGGCGACTAATAAGTAGGAGTCGGGAGGTGAAGAGTGTATGTGTGTGTGTGCGTGTGTGCGTGTGTGTGTGCGTGTGTGAGTATGTGTGTGTGTTAGTTTGGCTTGCAGAAATAAGAACACGACCGAGGCAAGAAGGCCCTGCCTATTGTAAGAGGCGACTAATAGGTAGGAGTCGAGAGGTGAAGAGTGTATGTGTGTGTGTGTGCGTGTGTGCGTGTGTGTGTGCGTGTGTGAGTATGTGTGTGTGTCCGTTTGGCTTGCAGAGATAAGAACAGGGCCAAGGCAAGAAGGCCCTGCCTGTCGTAAGAGGCGACTAATAGGTAGGAGTCGAGAGGTGAAGAATGTATGTGTGTGTGCGTGTGTGCGTGTTTGTGTGTGTGTGTGAGTGTATGTGTGTATGTGCGTGTGTGCGTGCCTGTCCCTTCGACTCGCAGAGATAAGAAAACAGCCGTGGCAAGAAGGCCATGCAAATCGTACGGGGCGACTAATGGGTAGGAGTCGAGAGGTGAAGAGTGGGCGACTAATAAGTAGGAGTCGAGAGGTGAAGAGTGTATGTGTGTGTGCGTGTGTGCCTGTGTGTGCGTGTGTGAGTATGTGTGTGTGTTAGTTCGGATTGCAGAGATAAGAACACGACCGAGGCAAGAAAGCCCTGCCTAACGTAAGAGGCGACTAATAGGTAGGAGTCGAGAGGTGAAGAGTGTTTGTGTGTGTGTGTGCGTGTGTGCGTGTGTGAGTGCGTGTGTGGGTGAGTGTGTGTGTCCGTTTGGCTCACAGAGATAAGAACTCGGCTGTGGCAAGTAGTGCCTGCCTGTCGTAAAAGGCGACTAATGGTCAGGAGTCGAAAGGTGAAGTGTGTATGTGTGTGTGTGTGCGTGTGTTTGTGCGTGTGTGAGTGTGTGTGTGTGTGCGTGTGTGCGTGCGTGGGTGCGTGTGTGAGTATGTGTGTGTCCGTTCGGCTTGCAGAGATAAGAATACGGCCGAGGCAAGAAGGATCTGCCTCTTGTAAGGGGCGTGTGTGTGTCCCTTCGGCTCGCAGAGATAAGAAAACAGCCGTGGCAAGAAGGCCATGCAAATCGTACGGGGCGACTAATGGGTAGGAGTCGAGAGGTGAAGAGTGGGCGACTAATAAGTAGGAGTCGAGAGGTGAAGAGTGTATGTGTGTGTGCGTGTGTGCGTGTGTGTGCGTGTGTGAGTATGTGTGTGTGTTAGTTCTGCTTGCAGAGATAAGAACACGACCGAGGCAAGAAAGCCCTGCCTAACGTAAGAGGCGACTAATAGGTAGGAGTCGAGAGGTGAAGAGTGTTTGTGTGTGTGTGTGCGTGTGTGCGTGTGTGTGTGCGTGTGTGAGTATGTGTGTGTCCGTTCGGCTTGCAGAGATAAGAACTCGGCCGAGGCAAGAAGGTCCTGCCTGTCGTAAGAGGCGACTAATAGGTAGGAGTCGAGAGGTGAAGAATGTCTGTGTGTGTGTGTGTGCGTGTGTGCGTGTGTGTGTGCGTGTGTGGGTATGTGTGTGTGTCCGTTTGGCTTGCAGAGATAAGAACACGGCCGAGGCAAGAAGGCCCTGCCTATTGTAAGAGGCGACTAATAGGTAGGAGTCGAGAGGTGAAGAGTGTATGTGTGTGTGTGCGTGTGTGCGTGTGTGTGTGCGTGTGTGAGTATGTGTGTGTCCGTTCGGCTTGCAGAGATAAGAATACGGCCGAGGCAAGAAGGATCTGCCTCTTGTAAGGGGCGACTAATAAGTAGGAGTCGGGAGGTGAAGAGTGTATGTGTGTGTGTGCGTGTGTGCGTGTGTGTGTGCGTGTGTGAGTATGTGTGTGTGTTAGTTTGGCTTGCAGAAATAAGAACACGACCGAGGCAAGAAGGCCCTGCCTATTGTAAGAGGCGACTAATAGGTAGGAGTCGAGAGGTGAAGAGTGTATGTGTGTGTGTGTGCGTGTGTGCGTGTGTGTGTGCGTGTGTGAGTATGTGTGTGTGTCCGTTTGGCTTGCAGAGATAAGAACAGGGCCAAGGCAAGAAGGCCCTGCCTGTCGTAAGAGGCGACTAATAGGTAGGAGTCGAGAGGTGAAGAATGTATGTGTGTGTGCGTGTGTGCGTGTTTGTGTGTGTGTGTGAGTGTATGTGTGTATGTGCGTGTGTGCGTGCCTGTCCCTTCGACTCGCAGAGATAAGAAAACAGCCGTGGCAAGAAGGCCATGCAAATCGTACGGGGCGACTAATGGGTAGGAGTCGAGAGGTGAAGAGTGGGCGACTAATAAGTAGGAGTCGAGAGGTGAAGAGTGTATGTGTGTGTGCGTGTGTGCCTGTGTGTGCGTGTGTGAGTATGTGTGTGTGTTAGTTCGGATTGCAGAGATAAGAACACGACCGAGGCAAGAAAGCCCTGCCTAACGTAAGAGGCGACTAATAGGTAGGAGTCGAGAGGTGAAGAGTGTTTGTGTGTGTGTGTGCGTGTGTGCGTGTGTGAGTGCGTGTGTGGGTGAGTGTGTGTGTCCGTTTGGCTCACAGAGATAAGAACTCGGCTGTGGCAAGTAGTGCCTGCCTGTCGTAAAAGGCGACTAATGGTCAGGAGTCGAAAGGTGAAGTGTGTATGTGTGTGTGTGTGCGTGTGTTTGTGCGTGTGTGAGTGTGTGTGTGTGTGCGTGTGTGCGTGCGTGGGTGCGTGTGTGAGTATGTGTGTGTCCGTTCGGCTTGCAGAGATAAGAATACGGCCGAGGCAAGAAGGATCTGCCTCTTGTAAGGGGCGTGTGTGTGTCCCTTCGGCTCGCAGAGATAAGAAAACAGCCGTGGCAAGAAGGCCATGCAAATCGTACGGGGCGACTAATGGGTAGGAGTCGAGAGGTGAAGAGCGGGCGACTAATAAGTAGGAGTCGAGAGGTGAAGAGTGTATGTGTGTGTGCGTGTGTGCGTGTGTGTGCGTGTGTGAGTATGTGTGTGTGTTAGTTCGGCTTGCAGAGATAAGAACAAGACCGAGGCATGAAAGCCCTGCCTAACGTAAGAGGCGACTAATAGGTAGGAGTCGAGAGGTGAAGAGTGTTTGTGTGTGTGTGTGCGTGTGTGAGTATGTGTGTGTCCGTTCGGCTTGCAGAGATAAGAACACGGCCGAGGCAAGAAGGTCCTGCCTGTCGTAGGAGGCGACTAATAGGTAGCAGTCGAGAGGTGAAGAATGTATGTGTGTGTGTGAGTGTATAAGTGTGTGCGTGTGTGCGTGCGTATGTGCGTGTGTGTGTGAGTGTGTGTGTATGTGTGTGTGTCCCTTCGCTCGCAGAGATAAAAAACAGCGGTGGCAAGAAGGCCATGCCTGTCGTAAGGGGCGACTAATGGATAGGAGTCGAGAGGTAAAGTGTGTGTGCGTGTGCGTGTGCGTGTGCGTGTGCGTGTGTGAGTATGTGTGTGTGTCCGTTCGGGTTGCAGAGATAAGAACACGGCCGTGGCAAGAAGTCCCTGCCTGTCGTAAGAGGAGAATAATGGGTACTAGTCGAGAGGTGAAGAGTGTATGTGTGTCTGTGCGTGTGTGCGTGCGTGTGTGAGTGTGTGTGTGTATGTGTCTGTGTCAGTGTGTGTGTGTCCGGTAGGCTCGCAGAGATGAGAACACGGCCGTGGCAAGAAGGCCCTGCCTGTCGTAAGAGACGACTAATGGGTAGGAGCCGAGAGGTGAAGAGTGTAAGTGTGTGTGTATGTGTGTGTGTCTGTTTGGCTTGCAGAGATAAGAATACGGCCGAGGCAATAAGTCCATGCCTGTCGTAAGAGCCGACTAATGGGTAGGAGTCGAGAGGTGAAGAGTGTATTTGCATCCGAATGTTTCTTGTCGAAGGAGTCGGGAGGTGAAGAGTTTATGTGTGTGTGCGTGTGTGTGTGCGTGTGTGAGTATGTGTGTGTGTTAGTTCGGCTTGCAGAGATAAGAACACGACCGCGGCAAGAAGGCCCTGCCTATCGTAAGAGGCGACTAAAAGGTAGGAGTCGAGAGGTGAAGAGTGTATGTGTGTGTGTGTGTTTGTGCTTGTGTGAGTGTGTGTGTATGAGTGTGTGTGTCTGTTTGGCTTGCAGGGATAAGAATACGGCCGTGGCAAGAAGGCCACGCTTGCTGTAAGGAGCGACTAATTGGTAGGAGTCGAGAGATGAAGAGTGTATGTGTGTGTGTGTGTGTGTTCGTTTGTGTGTGCGTGTGTAAGTGTGTGTGTATGTATGTGTGTGTCAGTTCGGCTCGCAGAGATAAGAATACGGCCGTGGCAAGAAGGCCCTGCCTGTCTTAAGAGGCGACTAATAGATAGGAGTCGAGAGGTGGAGAGTGTGTGCGTGTGCGTGTGCTTGTGCGTGTGCGTGTGCGTGGGTGCGTGTGTGTGCGTGTGTGAGTGCGTGTGTGTGTGAGTGTGTGTGTCCGTTTGGCTCACAGAGATAAGAACTCGGCTGTGGCAAGTAGTGCCTGACTGTCGTAAAAGGCGACAAATGGTTAGGAGTCGAAAGGTGAAGTGTGTATGTGTGTGTGTGTGTGCGTGTGTTTGTGCGTGTGTGAGTGTGTGTGTGTGCGTGTGTGCGTGCGTGGGTGCGTGTGTGAGTATATGTGTGTCCGTTCGGCTTGCAGAGATAAGAATACGGCCGAGGCAAGAAGGATCTGCCTCTTGTAAGGGGCGTGTGTGTGTCCCTTCGGCTCGCAGAGATAAGAAAACAGCCGTGGCAAGAAGGCCATGCAAATCGTACTGGGCGACTAATAGGTAGGAGTCGAGAGGTGAAGAGTGTATGTGTGTGTGCGTGTGTGCGTGTGTGTGCATGTGTGAGTATGTGTGTGTGTTAGTTCGGCTTGCAGAGATAAGAACACGACCGAGGCAAGAAAGCCCTGCCTAACGTAAGAGGCGACTAATAGGTAGGAGTCGAGAGGTGAAGAGTGTTTGTGTGTGTGTGCGTGTGTGAGTATGTGTGTGTCCGTTCGACTTGCAGAGATAAGAACACGGCCGAGGCAAGAAGGTCCTGCCTGTCGTAAGAGGCGACTAATAGGTAGGAGTCGAGAGGTGAAGAATGTATGTGTGTGTGTGAGTGTATAAGTGTGTGCGTGTGTGCGTGCGTGTGTGCGTGTGTGTGTGTGTGTGAGTGTGTGTGTATGTGTGTGTGTCCCTTCGCTCGCAGAGATAAGAAAACAGCGGTGGCAAGAAGGCCATGCCTGTCGTAAGGGGCGACTAATGGATAGGAGTCGAGAGGTAAAGAGTGTGTGCGTGTGCGAGTGCGTGTGCGTGTGCGTGTGTGAGTATGTGTGTGTGTCCGTTCGGGTTGCAGAGATAAGAACACGGCCGTGGCAAGAAGTCCCTGCCTGTCGTAAGAGGAGAATAATGGGTACTAGTCGAGAGGTGAAGAGTGTATGTGTGTCTGTGCGTTTGTGCGTGCGTGTGTGAGTGTGTGTGTCTATGTGTCTGTGTCAGTGTGTGTGTGTCCGGTCGGCTCGCAGAGATGAGAACACGGCCGTGGCAAGAAGGCCCTGCCTGTCGTAAGAGACGACTAATGGGTAGGAGTTGAGAGGTGAAGAGTGTATGTGTGTGTGTGTGTGCGTGTGTGCGTGTGTGTGCGTGTGTAAGTGTGTGTGTATGTGTGTGTGTCTGTTTGGCTTGTAGAGATAAGAATACGGCCGAGGCAATAAGTCCATGCCTGTCGTAAGAGCCGACTAATGGGTAGGAGTCGAGAGGTGAAGAGTGTATTTGCATCCGAATGTTTCTTGTCGAAGTGTGTGTTCCACTTTCGTACTTGATTTAGCAATTCTGGTTGCCCCATTTGTTTCGTTATTGTTAATTCCTGTAATTGTATTCGGATGCCCAAAATTTCCTGGGCCAGTGTGTCGGATTCTGTTCCCTTGGAAGTTTTTTCTCTTGGGATTGTTCCTGTAGCTTCCTCGCGATTTTTAAAATAGGTTCTGAGTCGTGTTCTCAATTCGTCGACGGTTTCCTTGGGATCTAAGCCGTATTTTTCGGCCTCGCTCTGCAATTCCTCTTTGTAAAGTCGGTTTATCCACGACGTACCTGTTACTGAGTCTGTGTCTTTATCTGTCGGCATGTTATTAATTTTTGCTCGGGCGCCAGTTTGTGATGGGTAGCTCTTTCGGGGCGACAGACTCAGTAAAACACAGGTTTGAAGTAAAAATAAATCTATTAATTTAGTATATCTACAATAAATAAAAATAAAAGGAATTCTACGTTGTATACTTATACAATGAATAAAACTAAAACGAATTCTACTGGATCCCGTGATAAACGAAGTCCTCGGCGAACGTCTATAAAAGAAAAGCAATTAATTAGTACTACTAATAAGAAACGAAATGGGGGAAATCGATCGCGCGCAGATTTATACTCGCTTTCGCTTCAATTCAGCGAAAGCTCCGAATATGCTCGCAAAACAAAATATTTAGCTGTGCAGACCCGTGTGTGTGCGTTTGTGCGTGTATGTGTGTGTGCGTGTGTGCGTGCGTGTGTGCGTGTGTGTGTGTGCGTGTGTGCGTGTGTGCGTGCCTGTTTGCATGTGTGTGTGTGTTTGTGAGTGTGTGTGTGTGTATATGTGTGTGTGTCTTCGGCTCGCAGAGATAAGAAAACAGCGGTTGCAAGAAGGCAATGCCTGTCGTAAGAGGCGACTAATGGGTTGGAGTCAAGAGGTGAAGTGTGTGTGTGTATGTGTGTGTGTGTCCCTTCGGCTCGCAGAGATAAAAATACAGCCGTGGTAAGAAGGCCATGCCTGTCGTAAAAGGCGACTAATGGGTAGTAGTCGAGAGGTGAAGAGTATATGTGTGTGTGTGCGTGTGTGCGTGTGTGCGTGTGTGCGTGTATGTGTGTGTGTCCCTTCGGCTCGCAGAGATAACAAAATAGCGGTTGCAAGAAGGCAATGCCTGTCGTAAGAGGCGACTAATGGGTTGGAGTCAAGAGGTGAAGAGTGTACGTGTGTGCGCGTGTGTGTGTGTGTATGTGAATGTGTGTGTGTATGTGTGTGTGTATGTGTGTGTGTGTCCCTTCGGCTCGCAGAGATAAAAATACAGCCGTGGCAAGAAAGCCATGCCAGTCGTAAGGGGCGACTAATGGGTAGGAGTCGAGAGGTGAAGAATGTATTTGTGCGTGCGTGTGTGCGTGTGTGCGTGTGTGTGTGTGAGTGTGTGTGTGTATGTGTGTGTGTCCCTTCGGTTCGCAGAGATAACAAAACAGCGGTTGCAAGAAGGCAATGCCTGTCGTAAGAGGCGACTAATGGGTTGGAGTCAAGAGGTGAAGAGTGTACGTGTGTGCGCGTGTGTGTGTGTGTGTGTGAATGTGTGTGTGTATGTGTGTGTGTATGTATGTGTGTGTCCCTTTGGCTCGCAGAGATAAAAATACAGCCGTGGTAAGAAGGCCATGCCTGTCGTAAAAGGCGACTAATGGGTAGGAGTCGAGAGGTGAAGAGTGTATGTGTGTGTCTGCGTGTGTGCGTGTGTGCGAGTGTGTGTAAGTATGTGTGTGTATGTGTGTGTGTCCGTTCGGCTTGCATAGATAAGAATACGGCCGTGGCAAGAAGGCCATGCTTGCTGTAAGGAGCGACTAATTGGTAGGAGTCGAGAGATGAAGGTGTATGTGTGTGTGTGTGTGTGTGTGTGTGTGTTCCTTTGTGTGTGCGTGTGTAAGTGTGTGTGTATGTATGTGTGTGTCCGTTCGGCTTGCAGAAATTAGAATACGACCGAAGCAAGAAGGCCATGCCTGTCGTAAGAGGCGACTAATGGGTAGAAGTCGAGAGGTGGAGAGTGTATTTGTGTGTGTGTGTGTGCGTGCGTGTGTGTGTCAGTGTGTGTGTCCTTTCGGCTCACAGAGATAAGAACTCGGCCGTAGCAAGAAGTTCCTGCCTGTCGTAAGAGGCGACTAATGGGTAGGAGTCGAGAGGTGAAGAATGTATGTGTGTGTGCGTGTGTGCGTGTGTGTGTGTGTGTGTGTGTGAGTGTATGTGTGTGTGCGTCTTTGCGTGCGTGTGTGCGTGTGCGTGTCCGTGTGTGCGTACGTGTGTGCGTGTTTGTGTGTGTTTGTGAGTGTGTGAGTATGTGTGTGTGTTAGTTCGGCTTGCAGAAATAAGAACACGACCGAGGCAAGAAGGCCCTGCCTATCGTAAGAGGCGACTAATAGGTAGGAGTCGAGAGGTGAAGAGTGCATGTGTGTGTGCGTGTGTAAGTGTGTGTGTGCGTGTGTGAGTATGTGTGTGTGTTAGTTCGGCTTGCAGAGATAAGAACTTGACCGAGGCAAGAAGGCCCTGCCTATCGTAAGAGGCGTCTAATAGGTAGGAGTCGAGAGGTGAAGAATGTATGTGTGTGTGCGTGTGTGCGTGTTTGTGTGTTTGTGAGTGTATGTGTGTGTGTGCGTGTGTGCGTGCGTGTGTGTGTCAGTGTGTGTGTCCTTTCGGCTCACAGAGATAAGAACTCGGCCGTGGCAAGAAGTTCCTGCCTGTCGTAAGAGGCGACTAATGGGTAGGAGTCGAGAGGTGAAGAGTGTATGTGTGTGTGCGTGTGTGCGTGTGTGTGTGCGTGTGTGAGTATGTGTGTGTGTGTGTTAGTTCGGCCTGCAGAGATAAGAACTTGACCGAGGCAAGAAGGCCCTGCCTATCGTAAGAGGCGTCTAATAGGTAGGAGTCGAGAGGTGAAGAATGTATGTGTGTGTGCGTGTGTGCGTGTGTGTGTGTGTGTGTGTGTGAGTGTATGTGTGTGTGCGTGTGTGCGTGCGTGTGTGCGTGTGTGTGTGCGTGTGTGCGTGCGTGTTTGCCTGTGTGTGTGTGTTTGTGAGTGTGTGTGTGTGTGTATGTGTGTGTGTGTGTCTTCGGCTCGCAGAGATAAGAACACAGCCGCGGCAAGAAAGTCATGCCAGTCGTAAGGGGCGACTAATGGGTAGGAGTCGAGAGGAGAAGAGTGTATGTGTGCGTGCGTGTGTGAGTATGTGTGTGTGTCCGTTCGGCTTGCAGAGATAAGAACACGGCCGAAGCAAGAAGGCCCTGCCTGTCGTAAGAGGCGACGAATAGGTAGGAGTCAAGAGGTGAAGAATGTATGTGTGTGTGCGTGTGTGCGTGTATGTGTGTGTGCGTGTGTGCGTGTGTGCGTGTGTGTGTGCGTGTGTGCGTTCGTGTTTGCGTGTGTGTGTGTTTTTGTGAGTGTGTGTGTGTGTGTGTGTATGTGTGTGTGCGTCTTCGGCTCGCAGAGATAAGAAAACAGCCGTGGCAAGAAAGCCATGCTAGTCGTAAGGGGCGACTAATGGGTAGGAGTCGAGAGGTGAAGAATGTATTTGTGCGTGCGTGTGTGCGTGTGTGTGTGTGAGTGTGTGTGTGTGTATGTGTGTGTGTCCCTTCGGCTCGCAGAGATAACAAAACTGCGGTGACAAGAAGGCAATGCCTGTCGTAAAAGGCGACTAATGGGTTGGAGTCGAGAGGTGAAGAGTGTACGTGTGTGCGCGTGTGTGTGTGTGTGTGAATGTGTGTGTGTATGTGTGTGTATGTGTGTGTGTGTCCCTTCGGCTCGCAGAGATAAAAATACAGCCGTGGTAAGAAGGCCATGCCTGTCGTAAGAGGCGACTAATGGGTAGGAGTCGAGAGGTGGAGAGTGTGTGCGTGTGCGTGAGCGTGTGCGTGTGTGCGAGTGTGCCTGTGTGCGTGTGTTTGTGTGCGCGTGTGTGTCTGTGTCCTTTCGGCTTTCAGAGATAAGAACACGGCTGTGGCAAGAAGTTCCTGCCTGTCGTAAGAGGCGACTACTGGGTAGGAGTCGAGAGGTGAAGAGTGTATCTGTGTGTGTGTGTGTGTGCGTGTGTGCGTGTGTGCGTGTGTGCGTGTGTTTGTGCATGTGTGAGTGTTTGTGTGTGTATGTGTGCGTGTGTGCGTGCGTGTGTGTGTAAGTGTGTGTGTCCGTTCGGGTTGCAAAGATAAGAATACGGCCGAGTCAAGAAGGCCCTGCCTGTCTTAAGAGGCGACTAATAGGTAGGAGTCGAGAGGTGAAGAATGTATGTGTGTGTGCGTGTGTGCGTGTTTGTGTGTGTGAGTGTATGTGTGTGTGCGTGTGGGCCTGCGTGTATGTGTGTGTGTTTGTGAGTGTGTGTGTGTTTGTGAGTGTGTGTGTGTGTATGTGTGTGTCCCTTCGGCTCGCAGAGATAAGAAAACAGCCGTGGCAAGAAGGCCATGCAAATCGTACGGGGCTACTAATGGGTAGGAGTCGAGAGGTGAAGAGTGTGTGTGTGTGTGCGTGTGTGCGTGTGTGTGTGCGTGTGTGAGTATGTGTGTGTGTGTCCGTTCGGCTTGCAGAGATAAGAACACGGCCGAGGCAAGAAGGCCCTGCCTGTCGTAAGAGGCGACTAATAGGTAGGAGTCGAGTGGTGAAGAATGTATGTGTGTGTGCGTGTGTGCCTGTGTGTGTGTGAGTGTATGTGTGTGTGCGTCTGTGCGTGCGTGTGTGCGTGTGCGTGTCCGTGTGTGCGTACTTGTGTGCGTGTTTGTGTGTGTTTGTGAGTGTGTGAGTATGTGTGTGTGTTAGTTCGGCTTGCAGAAATAAGAACACGACCGAGGCAAGAAGGCCCTGCCTATCGTAAGAGGCGACTAATAGGTAGGAGTCGAGAGGTGAAGAGTGCATGTGTGTGTGCGTGTGTGCGCGTGTGTGTGCGTGTGTGAGTATGTGTGTGTGTTAGTTCGGCTTGCAGAGATAAGAACTTGACCGAGGCAAGAAGGCCCTGCCTATCGTAAGAGGCGTCTAATAGGTAGGAGTCGAGAGGTGAAGAATGTATGTGTGTGTGCGTGTGTGCGTGTTTGTGTGTTTGTGAGTGTATGTGTGTGTGCGTGTGTGCGTGCGTGTGTGTGTCAGTGTATGTGTCCTTTCGGCTCACAGAGATAAGAACTCGGCCGTGGCAAGAAGTTCCTGCCTGTCGTAAGAGGCGACTAATGGG